>NC_066850.1:5804555-5946039 GCF_001640805.2 Lates calcarifer
TGTTTTTCCATCTCTGTGTCTGTCACCCATTCTTCCCCTGTCTCTGTTTTTTCATTTACCTCACTTAATACTTTCTCTCAGTTTTCCAGTCTCTCTCTCTCACTCTACATATGCTTCTCGGTCTTTCTATTTCCCTGCGCACCCTGATCTAATTCCATTCCTCTCTACCTATTTCCCTCTTCCTGATACTCACATAAACACACACTGCTCTTAGTATGCAGAGCAGAGCAAAGCTGTAGAAAATGGATTTTAGAAGGACAATTTAATATGACTGGTCTAGGGCTTCGAGAGGAATGCACTGCAGATTTGTGTGTGTATAAGAGTGCGTGAGTGTGTGCTTACTTCTGGCAGCGTCCACACTTAATGATGCTGTTGGTCTCTTTGACTGATGGCTCGTAAACGAAGCTGGGGTACTCGGTGTCACACGGCTGCAGGATGTCCCCTTTTTTCTTATGAGCTGAGGCTAATAGAGATAGATAAGGGTCATGTCTCGAGGTTTGGAATATGAATGAGGGTGTGTAACAGTGTAAGAGTGACATTTTGTTGGTGACTGACAGGCTGGCAGGAGAAGGAGGGCTACTACTTAACTGCTTCACACTTCAGCCATTTATTGCTCTGTCCACCATTACCAGAGGTGCTTTAGCTTGCCGATGTACTTCAAAAAAGAATAAGGTGCCTGTGTACAGGTGAAATGTAGGGCTCGAAAGCTGAAAGATGAGCCATGATGGCTTGTCGAAATTTCACATGTCTGGCTGTGAGCTAAGTTTGTCCTCTTCAGAATTACACTGGCTTCAGAGAAACTCTATGCTTAGTTCCTGTTTTGAAGAATTCGCCAGTTGCACTTGTTCCCACTGAGCTACTTATGTAATCGGACACACCAAATTTTGTTTTGTTTGAAGTATTCTACAAACACTGCAACACACATAAACAGCAAAATGGAGAAAAAAAGGTTTTACTGAACAACTGATCCTCCTCAAAAACACTACAAGACACAATACTCACACCCACTGACAGATGGCTTTGCTGAATGAAGGGATGATGATGATGATGATGATGATGATGATGATAACACGGAGTTAGTGGAAGAGCAGATGATTGACAGGTGGAGTAACGAGGTGGGTCAATGTGTGATAGATGGAGAGATAGAGGCAGAAGCAGATGAGCGGTGAGGTGAGAGGACATGATGTTTTTATCCCATATTGACATTCATCAGTTACAACTCCTGGTACTGAACTGAGACAACATGCATGTTTGACATTACAATAACATGACTGTGCAGACTGACAGAGTGATGATGATGATAATGAAAGGTTTTATTTATTCACAAAGAATTGGTTTATAAAGCAAACAGTGCAGTCACCCAGATCTGCTCTGCAAGGCAGGGTTGATTTACAAAATATTCATGATTACCACATATAGGACATTTGTGATAAAGATGCATAGACACAGAGTTTAATTGGCCACATTTTTTTCTGTGTGAGCTCACCATCGGCAAAATGCTCTGTGTGCCAGAAGCCACAAATATTAAACTCCAGGAGAAACCTTGTGAAGAAGAGAGAGGAGGAGAGTGGACAGAGAGAGGGAGTCAATTAGATGGCTTTCATAATAGACTAAAGCAGATTGCAAGCAGATTGCATGCAGCTTTCAAAAACTGGGACAGGACCCAAAGTTGTGTCATGGGAATATTAAATGGGTCCTCAAGTTATTCAGCAGTAATTGGAAGCTTTGGTAGCTGTTTTTGTCTTAACTAGATAACTAGCCTGCTCTTTTTTAATGAAGATACTAGATGTATCAAGTGACTTTAGCCTTAAACTGTTGTTCTAAATAAATAGGGGCCCCTCTATAAACTTCCCATCGTCCAGCCTGGGTTGATAACTGTACTTAAATGGAATGGTTGAAAATTTTGGGAAATACACTTATTTGGTTTCTTGCCATGAGATTAATACTACTCTGTCTACACAGTAAATATGAAGCTACATTCAGCAGTTGGTTAGCTTAGCTTAGCATAAAGATTGGAAACCAAGGACAAAGCTATCCTGGCTATGAGCAAAGCTGACAAAATCCACCTACCTGCACCTCTGAAGCTAATTAATTACATCTCAAAAATGTTTCAAAACTGTAAAAATGGTACACTGTGGTTTTACAGGGAGGTCATGAGCTGGACTTTTTCTTGGCCAGGCATAGTAACCTCTTGGCGTCCTGTCAACCAGCAAAAACTACAGAATGTTACTGCCCCTGGCCAAGAAATAGACCAGCACATAACTTCCAGTAAAACAATGAATTGTTGTTTTTGCTTGGATCCTTTGTGGTGCCAGAAAATTCTCTTAGGTTTGGACAGAGGCAAGCTAGCTGTGTCCCCCAGTTTCCCCTTGACTGTTGGTAGTAGCTTCAAATGTGGAACTGATCTTTGTGTCTTACTCTCAATAATTGACCCCAAAATATCGATCTATTCTTGCAGTTTAGTAATGTTTCACTTGAATAATAAACTATTTTGTAATATAATAATGCTAATATAGTGAAGTAATGACACCCTATAAGGATAAGCTATAACTAACATTTGGGATTTTTTGTGTGCATACTGTAACAGTGCTGCCAACTAAGAAACAAACTTTCCAAATGACAGCAACTTTTGACAAAAATTCTTTACATTTTGCAACAGCCAATTCTGGTTGCCCCTAGCAACACTTACAGCAGAAAGTTGGAGAGGAACCACTTGAGGGCTGAAGCCAAACCATAGAAAGGCTGCAGAGATAGATGGATAGATTATAGTTACTGCAGAATTGATTGGCCCATCATGACAATATCATATACAGAGAGTTTAGTGTACATACACTGAGAAGTGGACGGGCGCTGCTGACAGAGTGTGAGTTCATCTTACACATGGCCTGGTAGTCAAACAAGGACACCCTGAGGAAATACACACCCACACACACAAAAGCACACAGTGTTGCTCTTCTGGCAGCATTTCACTGACTTACATCGATTTCTTGACCCCCCTCCAGACTATTACACACAGCAGCGCATGGCTGAGCTTAACCTTTGTGGAAACCCTGATGCCTAACTTAGGTTAGAAAAGAAGGAAACCTGCAAAGAAAATCATCCCCGAGCTGCAATTACTTTCCTTCTTAAACGGAGGATTGACCCAGTCTTTCAACCTTTTCTTACTTTTCTACACAGCAGAGTACATCTGGTCTTTACACAGGTAGAAGCACAAGAACACACAAATATGCATACAATTTTGCAGATGTATGCACATACACTGCACACACAAACATGCTCAGCCACTGAAGTTCATGCATGCTCAAAACCAGTTATGTAATATCCTGTGTCAAATGAAGCATGACAAAATCTTTTAGCTGTTTAAAAATAGCACATCACTCATGAGATTTCAAACATAAAAGATGGGCAAAAAGTAAGAGAGGGGGGAAAAAAAATCCAAAGCAGCCTAAGAAGCTCAAAGGGGAGCAAAAGGGAGAAGCAGGGATATCTATTCCACAAACAGCAAGAGGGTGAATTAACTACCCTCAGCATGTAGGGAGAACAACACAAGGCAGAGACTATACCATTATATAGCAGTAAAAACAAAGCTTTTGAGTCTCTATAATGACAGCAAAGAACATCCTCCAGGCTATGGGTTTCACATGCATACTAATGCAAGGCTTAGGTGTTTAAGAGCTGGAAACAAAGTAGGAAACATTTACAGGTCAAGTATCAGGTTACAACATTACACAACACTAACTAATGATGTGATACATCATAGGGGTGACATGTAATCATGTTCATAAGTCAGATTCAAATGCATAATATCATAAATATGAAATACCAGGGATGTATAAAATATCAATTGACATTGCAAAGTGGGAAAAGTTCAGGATCTGACCAGAGAGATTCAGGCCTGAGTCGTTCCCTGTTCTTAGGTAACAGACAAGACAGAGAAGCAGACAGATGGACAGACAGACACTCAACTATCTTTTAAACTAGTCTGTCAGGTGATGAACGATGTTACCTTTTGAACATGCCCATTCTGATCAGTGTGGTCATCACTGATCCGTCAATCTCACCAAAGAACCTCCCCGCCTACCAGGAAAGAGAAAAGCCACATAAACGCTGTGTGAGATAAATTGTGTGGTTGGATCTATTGAATTCCTGTCATGATAAACCAACAGAGGGAATATCTGCTCCTTTCTTTGGTGTTCATCCTTCCCACTTTCACCTCAGTGTGAACTATATGATTAATTATTCATCCATGTTGGTGTGTATGTTTGTTAGCAATGTATGTTATCACACATGACTTTGTTGGAAAGTCTCCTTCAGTGGAGGTGTGCCACTACAAATATCCTGACAAAGTCTGAATTCCAACATCTTAAACTTCACTTATTAACACATTATATCTCCTTTGTTTAACCTTTCAAAAATGGAGCCATCACCGTGAGGTTGCCAGGCAACAAGCACACACCCATCTCACTCTTAGCAGCAAAGTGAATAGGTGTATTTCCCAAAATCACAGACTATTCCTTTAACACATGTTCCCCTCAAACCTAACATGTGTGTGTTTTGTAAGAGTCAGTACTTAAATTAAAAGTATAAATGTAGCCGCTAACAAGGCTACTGCAAATGGTGCTAATAAGTTCTTAGTTGATGAATATGGACATAACACACTTGCGCACAGATAGTCATGCATATGCTATGAAATTAAATTAAATATTACACACTGCACATAAAGAATGAGAGAGGGGAGCGATCAGAGGGAAAATTGAAATGACTGTGAGATGTATGAATTTATTTATAAATAATAATAGGATAGTTTGGATCTGTATTTCAAGAGTGTTTCTTTTTTCGTCAGGTAATAAATACTGACGCGCGTTAAGAGCTCTCAAACAATCAAGTCAAAGAATAAACAGCACTACAGCTACATTCTCTCTATGTCGGAGTGTGAGTGTGTGTGTGTGTGTGTGTGTGTGTGTGTGTGTGTGTGTGAACTCACATCATTGCGCTGTTTAGAAATTAGGACAAAGCCATTATTGTCAATCACGTAGCAGTCGATATCCTGAGGTGAGAGAAAGAGACAGAGACAGAGAAAATAAAAGATCAGCAACAAAGAAAATAATAAGCACAATAATACATACAACTATTATATAATTAAATCACAAATGGGGCCTTTGCAGTGGGGCTTGAATACACAGGTATTAGAGTAAAGTTATAAATTCATGTCTGGCTTAATATACTCACAGCACTGTCACACCGAAGAGGACAAACCCCCTCTACATCAGAGCACTGGAGAACAGACAGGTACACAGAGAGAAAAGAAAATGCTTGCAATGTGTTTCACCAATGCACTGACAAAATATAGGTGAAAGTGATGACTGTGAGTGTGATAGGTGTTATTATCTGATGAGTATGTGTTGCCCAGAGGAGGCCATATTTGTGTACGTGAGGAAATTATCTGAACACATGCTCTGTCTGTGTTTGTCTGTGGATGTGTTAGGCTTGAACATGTGTCAATGTCGATGAGCGAAAAAAAATGTGTCTGCGTTGGTGAGAAGGTGTTAATTCGCGTGCGATATGCCCTATCTACCTGAGATGGGCTCCTGAGTGTCTTGTTTGCAAGTTTGCGCATGTTTATTTTACTGCATGCCTGTGACTGCGTGGATGTGTGTGTTTTCTGTTCTGGCCGGGGTGTGAAGCTGACTTCACAGAGCTCAGCAGGTGTGGAAAATGTTAAATTTGGTTCTGTACAAAAAGCAGAGTGATGTTTTTAAGAAATGAAGGGAGGCAAAATTATGCATACTTACATCTGTGTCATTTGGCTGAGAAGATACGAAGGGAGGAACAAAGAGAGACAAAACAAGAGCATGAAAAAAGAGAAACATTACTTCAGTTAATGGTGTGTAAGTCAATGACTAGACAGTCTTCACTCTCACTCTGCCACTGTTTGTGTGCTGTTGACAAAACCATTCATCTTCTCAAAGATGTTTCAAAAATGGACAAAAACCAGCAGTTTTGCTTTAATGAATAAAGATTTCCATCACGGTTTTAACAGGTTTTCAAGTGGACTTGAACAAAGTTGAAAACAAAGTCTTTATCCTTGCACTCTGCTTAACTGCCCTTTATCAATATAACTGTAGTTTTCTTAATACAAACCTTTTCTCCATTAACACTATCTGTAAACTTTTCCATCTAACAGTTCTGTTTTCCATCAGAGGACTGGCCATGAGTCAAAGTGACAATAGCTCTCCTTGGCTTTATGGTCACATCTTATGTCTACAGTACGTGTAGATGAGGGTCTATGGACAATATGTCTTTGGAATCATGGTCAGGCTATACAGAGCGTGTCAAGTGTGAATGAGACAATCTATCATCCTTTTCAATCCTATTAAAGCAAAGTGTCAGTCTTCCTCTCTGCTTCCCATCACTGCCTCCTAAAATAAACTGTAATTCAGTGAGTGGACTGACAGAGATGATGATCCTTGCCCGCACACTACGGGCAAATGATGAGGGAAGAAGTTTGAGAAAAACTATGTAAGTCTATATATGCTAATTATGTAAAGTCTAACAAATCTGAGTCTAAAGCCATGCTAGTGAAACCCATAGGTCACGATGTTCACTGAACAACATACTGACAACTTTTATTCCTACAGCTTTGCCAGAAATTAAAATTTTGGACTGGTGAAGAGTGCAAACTGGAAAAGGGTCACCCTCAGGGGAGCATGAATATGCACAGTAAATTTCATGGAGATTATACATTATATTTCCAGTGTATATGTACATTATCTTTTCTTTAAGCAACAAGTCTATATCTCATACACGTTATTTTCCTTCAGTGTAGAGCCAGCTATCTAAATCTAAACAGCTCATAAGAGGCAGCTCCCTTGGATCCTGTGCTGGTAAATGTGTCTCGTCTGGGAGCTCCAGGAGGAGTCAGGTGATGGCAAGAGCATCAATTATCACTCTCATTCCCTGAAACTCAATCGAACAGTTTGTCACTGCAACTAATGATCCCACTGTCTACTCATAAACACACAATATTTCTCAAATGAAGAACACACATACACATAACTAACCATTTTATACTATTCTATCCTGAATTTTACTGTGACATAAATCCTGATTTTAAAAATTATCAAGTTACATGAGCACATGAAGCTGCTTAGGATAAAACAAATGTAGAAAAGCCATGGAATAATCTTGTCTGCAAACGACTAAGAAAAAAACAAAATGTTTCTGTTAAGACATAACTTCTTATAATTTTATATTTCAATTCTATATTTAAGTGTAGTATTATTACACACACAGAAACCATATGCAAGTACAGAGAACTACAGACAAACGAGAAACACCTGAGTCTTGTCAGTGAGATAAAAGAGCATGCCAAGATGTGAATGGCAAAAAATCTATCATCTTTTGATTCCCATTGCTCTCGCTACATCTCCACTTGCTGTCATACAATAAACATCAGCAATGGGCTGTGAGAAGCATATGGGGCGTTACAGTATAGGATTCACTCTGTATATTTTAATGTGATGTACCTGTATAAAGTTGACTATTCACAGTCTTTTTTCCTTCGTATTTATACTTGCTTCTTTGATAATTCACTGTCTCTCACTCACACACACACAGTTTTTAAACACCATGGGTGAGACAGCAGACAGAGCAGAGTGTACTGTACAGTGATGTCAGAACATTTTCCTATTAACATTCTGACTGATTCCCATTAGAGGGAAGCTCATGATTTATTCTTAACCTCACTAATTCATAATTCATCGACTAATAACATCTTATTTTAAGGTAGTCAACTTTATACTGTAGCTATAAGGACAGGTAGGATTTCTACGACTTATGTAACTCCTTTGCTGAGATGTACAGACTATTTGCAGTAGTCCTTGCAATTATCCTTCCTCTCTGGCACATAAAATGAAGCTAATTTTAGGTTGTTAGTGATTAAAGCACACCGATTGTTTGGTTTATTCAAGATATATACATAGGTTTTTACATTTACAGAATAGCTAGTACATGATGTGTTTCTTACTCTCTGGCTTCTTTTTTTTTTTTTAGCTAGATGGTCGTAGCTGCCATGTGACTGGTTACGCACGTCCTCTTGGATACAGGTATTTCATTCAGGATTTACAGAAGGTACAGCATCTTCACCCTCAAGGGAGCAGAACACTTAAAATAGACTGTACAGGGCATTTCATGCAAACAAACAAACACACACATCCATGCACAGATGGACACACATGAACAAGATGAGCGCTCACTGTCAACGCACACAGACACACACAAAGCCTATGAAATAAAGATGACAGTGAATACATGACAGGAAGATAATATGATTATGTAAGCTATCTGAGGAGGAAAGGGAGGGCTGAGGAGAGGAGGTGAGGAGAGAAGATGGGAGTGTAGGAGATGAGAAAGGAGGGAAGGCTGAGAGAGTACTGAGGAAAACAAAGGTGAGAGGGTGCTCACAGTAAATGAAAATGAGAAAGACTTTCTATTGAGCATAAATCTAGTGGATAACGAGGCTACTGCAAATGATGCTAATGAGTTCTTAGTTGATGGATATGGACATAACAACACACTTGTGCACAGATGGTCATGCATATGGTCCCTGTCAACATGACACACATTAACATTAACAGACACATACACATATACAGCTCTCTATAATTCACACCTCCACAAACACACATAAATATGCACACACGCGCTTGGGAGCCACTGAGCCTAGCGGTGGTAGCTATCCATCACTTAATGGCTAGCCAGCAGCCTTAATGCTCTTTTAACTGCTGTCATTTACAGCCATGGGAGCAGAGCAGGAGGATGGCGAAGCTACCGCACACCTGCTGCAGCAAAGGTGTTACGCCAAATTAAGCAAGTCTTCCTCTGAATAAAACGTTTCCTTGAAGATGTGGAGGAACACAAAGGATGCTCCATCAAAGCCAGCAATGATGAAACCCTCCAAGCAGCGCACAAAATATCCACTGAAAACAATTCTAATGATGACATTCAATTTTTCAAAATAATGTTTTAGGCAGGGATTTGAGGTTCGTTAATGGTGAGAGCAGTGATATGGAAAACACTGCATTAAGCTTTGAATTAAACAAAGTTTGAATGCAGTAATTACCAACTAATGGAGCGGAAAAAGAACCTATAATCATCCTTGTCATACAGTAATATATTGTGTCAGAGTGGGCTGGTGGTTTAAAGGGATAATCCTGAATAGAGGATTGAAGCAGACAGTCTATTCATCAATAGCCATGTCTCTTGTACAAGATATTTCACAAATTCGTATTCACTCATAGGTTTTTACTGAATCAGGGTAGTTGGTCAATGATTGCATGTTGAAATCAAACATATACTGTAAGCTTATAAGTAAAAAGATTGAGAATTAATATAATCCTTTAATCACATGGATGGATATGGAGGCAAAGATGTTAAAACTGCAGTGACTATAAATACAGTACTACAATGAACCTGGTTTAACGAGGACCTTAAAAAATAAAAGCAAAACAACACACATAAATCTAACTTGGAAATACAGAAGAGCAAATAATGCAATTGTAGTGTGCAGTGGTACCTGACATTCATGACTCATATATTAAATTACAGGTGGTGCTAAACTGCTAAATGCCACTGTTTTGGAAATAAAAAGATGTAAATAGCTGACAACTTAGCTAAACATCATCTAACTGATGCATTCAAGGGTTGTTCTTTATTCATCCTGTGTCAAAATTCTCATTTTGTTATTAAACTCCTGACATATAAACTCTAAGGGATTCATTCAGTGACAGGTCCACAGGATGGATAGCTCTCTCTGTAAAATTTATGATGAAAGCTTGTAAATATTTACCTGTGCCACAATGCCCCAGAATCTGGACTCCATCACCTCAAGAGTTATCTGGACACCAGTGGCTGTAGAGAGAGGGAGAATGAGAGAGAGAGAGAGAGAGAAAGAAAGAAAGAGAGAGAGAGAGAGAGAGAGAGGTCAGTTGAGTGCAGTAAAATAAACCTGAGCATAAAAAATGAATAGAGTTAAATGGATAAAGTAGAAGTAAGGATAACCAGGGGGAGGAGAAAGGTAAGTGGAATGAAGAGGAGGAATATGAAGAGGGGAAGGGAGGACAGGAAAAAGAAATAGAGGATGAAGTACAATAGTACAATAGTAGGGGATGTGACAGATGTATTTGTGTATAAATGGATAGAAGAAGGGTAACACCACTGACTGGGGCTTTGAAACCCTAAGTGCCCCTCTCTAGTAAATGTCCACTGCTAACATTACCAGCACATGCTGAAAGTGTCATGGAAACAACATGGAAGCAGGAAGAAAACAAAGTACACCACCTGTGGCTACACAGCATGATCTTTCCAATATTATTATCATTTTTTGTTGCACTTTCTACCTTTGTACCCATCCTCCATTCTTGGGATTGCAAGGTTCTCGCTAGACCTCTAACAACAAAGCAGCAATACATGTATTAATACATACAGGTCTATAACAAGACATAGAAAAAAAGCACATATGACATGTGTTCTATGTTAGTTAAATACTGTGAAAAAAAAAAATCCCAAATCAAGATCCATTTACTCACTTTATCTAGCTCATTTTCAGTAGCATGATCTATGACATTTGATCTCAGTAACAATTGATTTATTAATAAACTTCATGTACATATTGCTTAGAGCTAAGCATCATAACTGATTAAGTCTGTCTTATACAGTCAGTTTTTATACTGTAATAGTAGTGATAATGGTAGTAGCACAAACTATAATATACTGTAGTAGTAGTATTAGCCACTCCAGTCAAAGACAAGACTACTGTGATAATATTTGTAGTTTAAGTGCTTGTGATTCCTTCTGAAGTAATGGTTGTAGAAGCCATAGTGGACTATAAATGGAGAGGAAAAGTTTAATTCCAGCAGTTTAGGAGAAAGTACATTAATGAGCCGATTAATGTCCCAGGGTGAGAGACTATCTCTCTCTCAGTTCTCAGGCTGGAAGAGTAGAAGAGGACCTTCTGTACAGATCAGCTCTGCCTTCAGAACTCAACTTATGAAAATCCTTTTACAGTAACTGGCCTTCTGAGCCCCAGCACCGCTGTGTGAACTGACTATTCTTAGATAGTGAGTATGTGTGTTGGTGTGTGGACGTGCACACGCATATATGTGTCCAACCTCTACAACGTAACACTCTGAGTCACAAAACATTAAGCCTAGAATTAGTGTGTGTTTGTACATGTTTCACACTCACACACACATGTGCAGCGGTAGAGCAATTGCCTGTGTCAGCTTAGGGCTGTACGTCCGTCAGCATTTCAGTCAGCGTGGTAATGCAAAAAGAAACTGTAATTGCATAAGTTCTCAGTGCACACATACTGTATACTCCCACACAGTCAACAAACACACACACACACACACACACACACACACACACACACACACACATACACACACACACACACACACACACACACACACACTGCGAAGGAAGATATGACACTTCATATTAGCATCAAATACTCAGCGTTTTTCTCCCAGTGTACTTTGTACAGCCACTCAGGGAAAGCCTCACAATACACAAAACACATATAAACACACATGCCTGCACACACCTCCTTTCACAGATCCGTGCACAAACATTATAGGTGCACTACACCGTATACAGAATGACAGCATGCACTTATACCCAACCGCACACATCCACACCATCATGTACTGTAATAAACACAGAGGAGAATAATTACTGTAATGGAGTCAGGTGGCAAAAAGGCTTTATTATGAGAGAGATTAGTTTATGGGTAGGTTCTTACTCTAGGTCTGGTTGCAAGGGGGGGAAGAGGAAGAGTAAGGGATGAGAAGTGGGAGAGAAAAAGAGAGAGCAGAGAGGGGCTGGCTACCCGTTTGTTGGGTGTGGAAATTTAGGCCTGGATACATTTACTGTTATATGACCAGACCAAAAACATCAGCTATTTGACTACCAACCAACCAAACTGTATTTAAATCTGTGTTTAAGTATTGAAAATCAATAATTTTTTTACACTTAAACTTGTTCAGTTATATATCCTGCAAATATCACTCACTACAACACAGATGGTATGTAGTACTAAACCCTATATATCTAAGTGTATTTATTTAATCATTGGCCAACAACTAGTCAAATATAATTCATTAAAACCTAGCAATAAACCATAAAAAGCCAATGTGTGTAATGTATGTGTAATTGCAGAATGTCAATTCCTCATTATTTCATTTCCTTGCACTATTATAGAGAAACAGTCTGTGAACACAGTAGTAGCCAGAGCCCTGCAAAAACATTGCTACTGTATCTTAAGTTGAATCTACTACCATTCAAGACAGCCATTAGTTTTGTAATTTGTCACAGTAAACCCTGCAAAACAGTTGTTTTTTTTGTTTTTTTTTTTTGCTCAAGTTACATTACTGTTATGCAGTAGCAGAAATGAAAATAATCCAATGGCTGCCTGGAGTTGTGGTTGCATCTGTAGTCAGAGCTATAGGCTGAACATAACTCACTTAATTATGCTTGTAAAATTCTATTAGGTGATGAATTATGGATTACTGAGGGTAAGATAAACTGTGAGCTGTACATCCTTGTGGGGATCATTTCAGATATTATAGGGAAAAGGCTCTGACGTGATCTGTCTGAGGGTGTGTTTCATTCTGAGTGTGTGTATGCACGTTTGGCTTGTGTGTGTGTGTCATGGATTCCGTCCAATCTCTTGAAAATCAGTTGTGATGCTGAATCATGGCTGTAATCAGCCTGTAATCAGTCATGTACACAGAGATGTTTGTTAAGCTGATTGAGCAGTTGCTTATCTGTTCACACAGCTCATGTGGCTCCAGGAAAGATGTTAAAAAAGTCCTCACCAAAGTTTCAAAGGTGTTCAAATCTGTGTGCAGTCAATGACAGAGCCGTGTTGGTTTTTAACAATGAGGGCTTTTCTGTGGAAATTTCAGTGGCACATTTGTGATCTACCGTTTTGTTACCCTTGGAGAAATATCAGGGATGAGGATGCTGAATCAGTGTCCTTACATTTGTCCCAAAGTATATGTGACTTTCCTGGTGGTGTTCGACATGTGATTTGTGAATCTTTCATTTGGGTATTTCAACATTCTCGCACATACTCACACACCCCCTCCTCAATAGTGCTGGTGACCTTGAAGTCGCCCCCCTTCACCATAATCTCAGATAAAGTGTTGGAGGGCTATTATGGAGGGCAGCAGTAATCTGCCTTCTCTCCCTCTGAGTTGGAGGCTGATAGGCCGAATCTAATTAAAACTATAACACTGATCCCTTTGTGTGTGCGTGTGTGTGCGTGTGTGTGTGTGTGTGTGCATGCGTGTGCTGTAATAGTTGTTTTTTTTTCCACAATGTGTGTGGACAGCAAGCGTTTAACTCTTTATGTGAGTTCAGTTTGCATACACTACCATACACAAGGAGATGCATGACCATGTGTGCATGCAGGTGAAAATGTGTGTGCTCATGAGCTTGAATGTGTGTGTGCGCTTGTGTGTGTGTGTGAGAGAGCATATCTTGTACACTCACAGTCTGAGTTGCAATTAGTGTGAGCTGCCAATCACAGTGGAGTGTGCTTTCAAAAGGAAATGAATTAATGAAGAAATAAATAAAAAATTTAAGCAACCAAGAGCCAGAGTTAATTGGTTATTACATTAACGAGATGGAGAGATGAGAGACAGAGGGATGTGAACTGTGAAGGATGGGAAATAAGAATGTGTGAGAAAGAAAAGGGTAAACAGACAGAGTCTGAGTCTCACTTCATTCTTATCTCATATGATTTTGCCCACCAGAATATGCATATTTACACTGCGTATGTATTGTAGTGCATGACAGAAACAAAAAGATGGACAGGCAGGAAGACAAAAGGAACCACAGACAAACACTAATAGATACAGACAGAGTGAAGGGGAGACAAAGACATAATGATACATAAGCACAAACAGTGTACATGTCTGGCTAAGCAGAACCTATACCACTTTGGTAATAGTCCAGTAAAGTGGATGTACTTCAGGTTCACTGCATAAGGCGCCAAAAAACATATGCTGTAAACACACTATGTTTATACAGTCCTAATTTGTATTTTTATCAACATAGTAAGGAGATGTTTATTATCCATGAACATAACTGCAAAGTTTCAAAAATGTTGGAAAAGTCAATGGTGACATGTGTTTCTGTAGCCTAATCCTAAAGCAGAATGAAGGACACAGAGCCCAATCTCCCTGGTTTAAGTCCAGTGCACTGTGCACACACCATCCACCCCAGGCACGTTTTTGAGGGTTACAGGAATGTACTTTGTGGACTGAGAAAAATGTACCAGGCAAAACCATTTAGTAGTATATAAACATTACTTTTAGAAGATGGGGCTGCAGAGTCATGTCACTGAAGCTTACTATAATTGAACAGAGACAGAAAGAGATAGAGAAAGGTGACCGGCTTGCTGGCCTTTTGCTAAATGGAGCAGTGCAAGTGTCAAGTGTCTGACAGACTGTGAAGAGAGAGAGAGAGAGAGAGAGAAAGAGAGAAGGATAGAGGAAAAGAACTAGAGTGGGGGAAATATTTATCTATCTATCTTAGAGAAGGTCATGTGACTTTTAGGTTATTTTTTTACTTGGTTGAAACAGTGTGTGGTGACTGTGCACTTCTATAATATGGTGCCTGTGTGTGTTCATACATTTTTGACATTGTTTAGTGTGTTTGTGTGTGTGTGTGTGTGTGTGTGTGTGTGTGTGTGTGTGTTGTGCTGGGGTGGCACAGGAGGTCAGCTTGTGTTAAATGACCGCTGAGCTAGTGCTGATGGTTCCCTTAGCAAGACCCTGGAGTTGAGACTAAATATACAGGAAACACACACACATGCACAAACACACACACACACACACACACACACACACACACACGTACGAGCAGAGTCAATAAATTAAACTGGCACAATGGTCTTTGGGCACTAAAAATAAGGCCACTAGTGAGGAGGTCATTTCATTCTTTTCTGTTTCTTTCATACACACACACACACACACACACACACACACACACACACACACAAATACCGTGAAGCAGGTAGAATAAAGGGGGAAGGAGAGCAAGCAGAGTGAGAGAAAGGGGAAGAGAGTCCAAGACCAAAGGAGCAATAAACACAAACAAATGCATGCACCAAAAAGGACTGAGCATGGGCTGCAAGAAGGACACACACGCACACACACCAACACACACAAACACATGCACAGAAAGGTCATCGACAGAGCACAGACGTTGTAATGAAAGGAACAGATTAATTGATGTAATGGAGTCAGGTGGCCCAGGTGGTATGAGAATGATGGAGGGATGAAGAGGGACAAGAGGGAGGACTGGAAAGGGATAAGACAAAAGGCAGAGGGGATGAAAGAGGATGAATTGATTTTTAATAATGTTATGAGTTGAAAACCCTTTTCATTTCTACCAGCCGTGGCTATTAATAATAGAACAAGCGAGATCAAACAGTTGTGTGTGAGCGTGCAAGAGAGTATGTGTGTGTTTCTCATTCTTTCACATGTGTGTGTGTTTATTTGCGTGTGTGTGTCTGAGTGCAGAGACAACAAGAGAAGTGGAGGTGTGAGGTGGGGAGAGGAAAACAAGGAGTTTTAGATGGTGTATGTGTTTTTATATGATAGCACCAGCTCTGAATGTAAAATTCACACCTACTTTTAAGATAATTCTGGTTCATTAAAGCTTGGTTTATTAGAGCTTGAGTGTTACGTTTGTTAACAATAAAACTATTCACTAAGTGACTAGCCTCTTTGGTTGAAGGTTTTAAGTCTGCTTCACCTTTGACCACACCTATCTCAACCTGGCTTATCTCCTGCTTCAGTTAATGACTACCCAGAAAATGTCAATGTCCTCATCAAAGACCTCTTGTTGCATTTCAGTTATTATATAAGAGACATACAGTATTGTATAGTGAGGTTTTACAGTTTACCACTTATTAATGTTTGTCCTTGAAACACAATATTTTTGCATTGCATTGTGGACCACTGAATCTATTGAGGTTTTTTTATGTTTAACTGTTAATGTCTGCATCCTTTAGCTGCTTTTTACCAGTGTGTTTCAAGTGACAGAATCCCTCTCATGTGAGTTTGAAATTAGCAAAAGCAGTTGATTCATAAAAGCTTTTGTTTGGTGCCTTTGTGCCTTGTTTGAAGTCTTAAAAGTGTGTGATGTTTTATTTGACCTGACTGTGGATAGTAAGATTACTGTTAATCAGAGTCGTCCAAGTCTTATCATGTCTCTCTTTTCTGCTCTCTGCACACACACAAACACATGCACATTTGTACACCTACAAACATACACATTAATGTTAACAAAGGCACAATCATACCAGCACAGACATGCAGAGAGATTATAGCTTTCTCACTTAGAAATATCACTGGTGCTCTTTCTCTCTGGCTCCCTCACAAACACATAATTACAGTTTTTATCAAAAAATGTCAAACATTTCATATTTAGAAGAACGGTGTGAGGCAGTTCAGAACGTTTCTTTTTTTCATTTCTTTTTCTTCTAATTTCTACCACAACTCTCTTGAATATTTCATTCTTTCTATCCTCTTAATATGTGACTGTTTGACCCTGTGAGAACTAAATCTCTCTTCCGATCTAATCTTAATCTTACCGTTAATGTTTCCAAAGGACTCGACATCTGTCATCAATATGCATCACACTGTAATCTGCATCTTGCTTCACTTGGTCTTATTCAAAATATCTTTGCTGTACTCCATTAATACTGGATATGTAGAGTTTAGGTTTAGTCTGTTTGCACAAATTACTGCTACTGAGAGAAAGAAGCGACCATGACAAAAAGGGACAAAAATGGATTTCTGTCTTGATTTAATGGATAAAAGTTAATTATTTTATTTCTGTGATATGCTGTTGATGAATTAATATTGCAGGAACACAAAATGTTAAGAGCAAATTTTTATGTCTAAGCAATGTTCCTGTTATATTCTTTGAAACTGGCTAAAAGGTGGCTCAATAGTATTTATAGTATTTGTCAAATAAAAGATTGTGTTTACCAGTCTTTCTCCCAAGTGTGATCAGTAAGCTTTCTCTCTTTAAACTCTTTAATTAACTATGCACAGGTGTATTGTGGCAGATTAGAAAATGAATGCCAATTTGCAAAACATTGATCTCAGTGAAGTGAAATCCAATAATGCTGAGCTACATCATGTGAACAGGACTTTTTTTTTATTCAGTTCTATTTTGATACACCACAGTGCAAAACATGCTTCTCACTCTTCACACTTTTATTTTGAAATTTTGACTAATTATTAGTAATTAGTAATTAGTAAGATATTAGTAATTATCTTGCATTCTGGCCAAACTGAAGAACACGACCAAGCCTACACATGCAGAAATGTTAACTGTGCTGCTACCTGAGGTACCTGAGTATTAATTCAATAAACTCTATACTGTATCTATATATATTTAACGAAATCTATCTATGCAATGAATAAATCAAAGTTTTTATTCTCATGCTGAAGGACTGACCTCAGTATACCTCTTCTTGTATTGTTGGCAACGTAGGAACTGAATATTTTCCCACAGTTGTAAGTCACTCTGGATAAGGGCATCCTTTATCTGACTAATATCTTGCAGCCCACATACTTTTTCAATACCCTTACAAAACTGAAACTCTCTCCACACACACAGAAATGAGTAACCTTTCAACTAAAATACCAAAATTATTGTTTGTGTTTCCCAAAAGCAACAGGGCTATGTTCACCAAAGCCTCAGCAGGTCCTATGACTTTTTGAGTGTTCAATAAACTGATGTTGCCAGGCAACAAACACTGCTTCAACCAGTAAAAGGAGGTATGGAAATTCTGGTCGACACCTCAGAGAGAGAAAAAAAAGTTCAGTAACAGTTGATTTTAATGATCAGTTTGAATAGAAATCCTTGACGTCTGAGTGTGTACAAAAACATGAAAATGTGCACTCACAGAACCATTTAAACTTAGCCTCATGTATATGGACACACACAAAGAAACACATACTCACACAACTATTACAACTGATAAACAATTAAACCTGACCTCTGACCCCAAACTTTCAAAAGTCAAGTTACAGTTGGTTTTTGTGACATGTTCAATAGAGAGCCACAAGAACACAGGCACACACACCTCTGTGCTGTAGCTAACCTCAGAGGACTCGCCAGAGGCTGCACTGACATCACGTTACCAAAGCAACAGGCAGAGAGCTGGGATTGGACGAAAAGGATGATGACTCAACCTCCCTCCCTCATCCTCCTCTTCTCTCT
The DNA here is from genome assembly GCF_001640805.2 of Lates calcarifer. Taxonomy (NCBI): domain Eukaryota; kingdom Metazoa; phylum Chordata; class Actinopteri; family Centropomidae; genus Lates; species Lates calcarifer. The sequence continues at coordinate 5,822,868 of NC_066850.1, forward strand.
CACCGTAATCTCTCTCTCTCTCTCTCTCTCCCTCTCTCTCTCTCTTCCTCTTGCTCTCTCTAGAAGTGTCTCTCACTTTCTCCTGCGCAACTTTTTGAACGTCAAGGATGCAAACAGAGTCACACACACGGGTTAGAGCCACATGATATTTTTCAATTAAAAGAATGGAAGTGGAGGCACGTGTCGGCATGGACTATCTAGCTTTGAATTAAACACACAGGACAAGCATTCACACAGGCATGCATAATCTGAATAAGGTTGTGAATTTTACCATAGTCATTATAGAACAACAACCAAATACTAAATCATACATATAAGGAAGGGAAATGAGGACTGAAGTTTTTGCAGCTGGATTAATGTTGTTTTTTTAAATTGTGAAACACACTGACAAAGCTAAAAGATGGACAGAGGATTCTGTTGCCCCATTTAGCTAACTTAAAGGTGATGCAACAGAAGTGATAGAGTGTTAAATGGGTGTCCTGTTTCTTTAAAATGGAAATAAATGCTGTTGACATTGGGTAGATGTGTGTATGGACCTTCTAAGTCAGTAGAGCCTACCTTAAGTTAACCTAGTTTCACAGCCTTGTTGAGCGGGCCTGTTGGAGGCACGCTCACTAAATCATTCATGGTGGAGAGACAGGGAGAAACATGTTCCTCTCTCTCTCTCTCTCTCTCTCTGTGTGTGTGTGTGTGTGTGTGTGTGTGTGTGTGTGTGTATGCGTGTGAAAGAGAAAGAAAGAATAAAGGCAAACTGCTATTCTCCTTCCTCTGTTCTGAATGTTTACATGGTAGTTTGTGCTCATAACAGGGCAATTCCATCACACATCAAAAAGGCATTAAAGTGGCGCCATTCTGATGCACTAATTTAGTGTGAAATTCAATTACTCACTCAATCTTTTATAATGTGAAAGGAGATCAACATGGTGCTGCGTATGTGTGTCTTTTTGTGTGTGATCACTCCTCTTTCATTACCGCACTAATCCAGTTTTATTGTGGCATTAACTTAAGTATCATAAATGTAAAGGAATACTCCAATATATGGGAAATATATATAATGAATTTAAGTTCATATATGCATCTCAGTTCATATAATGCAAGTTGCCAAAAAGATGAGACTGATCCAAAAAAAAACAAAAAACAAACAGTACAGTGGCAGGAAAATCAAAACAAAAAGCTAAAAGATGCTAAAACATGCTGTAGAGTTAAGGGAAACTAGCTAGATAGCTGTTTTCCACTGCCTCCAGTCATTATGCAAAGCTAAACCAACCTTATCCAGACTCCAGCTCTGTATTTAATGCTCAGGCACAAGATAGATTTTTATCCTCTCATTCTGTGGACTCTCAGAAAGAGAGCAAATGAGCATTTCCATGCTGACCTGTTCCTTTAATAACACTGGAAAAAAGAAACTGAGAATAAATCTAAACCTGAAATCGCTTATCCTCACCACCACTTATATATTTCCTCCCTTGGCTTTCCTCTCCTCTCTCTACGCCTCTGTTTTGGTCTCTCTCTAAGAAGACAGATGGTGTTCCCTCACCTCTCCCCTCTTTATCTCTCAATTATCCCTCTCTCTTTTTTATCCATTCTTCTTTTGCTCTCTTGTTGCTCGCCCCCCCCCCCCCCTTTTTTTGATTTTATTCTATGCAGGTCTGTTGTTCTATTGCTCTCCCTTTCTTTCACCTCCTCTCTTCCGTCCACTTTCCTCTTGTTTTCTCTCCTGTGCTCTTGTCTCGTCTTGTGTCTGTCCCACACCACTCTCTCTCTCCCTTGCCTTCTCCTCTAGGAAATCCCTCTCTACCATCTGTCTGGCTGTGATGAATTCAGAGCCTTTCAGAACAAATCAACTCGGCCAAATTAATGAGACTCTCCAAGGGGATAAACTTTGTGTGAGTGTGTGTGTGAGAGAGAGTGTGTGCACCTAAAATACTTCATAATCCGTCGACTGTACCACTTAATTTATCCTGCAGTGACAGATAGCGTGTTACAGGGAAATACAACGGATATGGCTGGCTACACATATTGAGTTTCTTAAACTATTATAGGTCAGGACCCCAGATGGGCCTGTTTCTGTTCGTCCCCACATGTTGACAGCTGTTGTATTTAAAGAGGCTTGGATACTAAGCTCACTTTCAGGCACATTTTCCAAAAACAAGGATGTAAGGCAACTGACAACCAATGTTTTGGGGGTCACCAATGATGATAAAATGGTGTACCTTTGAGAAACAAATGCTTTAAGTCTATTTATTGCTGTACATGCAATTATATCAGTTTTTATGCTCACATTGTGATTAATATTATTATAATGCAGGTAAATTATTGATTATATTTTGTAAGTATTGCACATAAATACAATAACATGTGCCTTTGAGGTTTCTGGTGATGACAATATATTGCTGTTGTGGAAATTCAAATATTCTCTTTGTCTAAAGCAGCCATTGTAAATGGGCACAACACAGATTTTACAAATCAAATTCAGTTTACTCATCGTGAAGAGTTGGACTTACTTCATGCCAGTGAAAACTGTTGACTAATGCCTTCTGTTAGTCCGGACAAAGTGCTCCAGAGCCTGAAAAAACAACCACTGTTCCTAACATGAGAGCTTATAAGATATCATGGACAAATTGTTGCGTTGTTTAGACCCTGTTATGTGCCAATTTTGATTTTGGGTGATATTTTGTACCTTTTGAAACTGGATTTTGTGGTGGGAAATTTGGCAGTTATCAATCTGAAGTGTAAACCCATGAATTATGGCAGTTTATTTTAATACAAAAGGAAGAAAAAATGTGTTTTTGATTTGAGACTTTCATTAGATCTTTAAATCAACCCACTGAAATCACTTGGGAGATACCGTGCATGCTACATTACCTGTGTTAGTGAAATGTCTTACTGTGATAGGCCAGGAAATATTCTTCTAATCTGGCCCAATTTTATTGCCACTTTTAATGCATTTAATATGACACTGTGCTTCACAAAACAAAAGAGGAAAAAACAAGAATACTGGAAAAATATTACCAAAGAATACAAAGGAAAAAGCAGAGGGAATGCAAAAGGCTTTTCAATAAAACCCTGTCTGGAAAAATGTGTTTCAAGGCATGAATTAAAACATGATTGATTTCTAATGGAGCAATCTTCATTGACCATACTGACCAAAGGGCCATAAAACTGTCTGGTCAATATAAGGCTGATTCATGGATGATAGAAAACGCTGATGAATGGGAGCAGAGACATAAATGACTGCTGGGATGGAACCACGGACATATACAATCTCTCTGCCCCTGTGTGTGTATATGTGTGTGTGTGTAAAAAGATGGATAGTGGCTTGAAGTCACTTGCTCTATGCAGGAACTAGTGGTTGTAGCGCTAAATGTGCCTGGCCAGACCTGGTGTTAATACAAAGACTAGAGCCAATTCATCTTCACTGACACTCACCCAATAGCACAGTAAATTACAGAGTGAGGGAGGGGGTGAGAGTAAAGAGGTAGAGTGAAGGAGAGAGATAGAGATGAGGGAAGGGAAGGGACAGAAGAGAGAGAGATGATGCAGAAAGGGGAGAGACTATACACATCCATGTAGTTCACACAGCAACTTATAACGAATGCAACAGGATAGGTTTAACTTCATATATCATCAATATTAGAGGCAATGAACAGCAAGGGGTGCACAGATTTAATCATGCCTCCTGGATAATAAATAAACCAATATTCCCGTGGCTAGGGGATGAATATATCTGATAAAGTAATGCTGAATGAGACTATAATAGCCAGACAGAAAGTTAAAAAATACACTTTCTTGCTCCAAACCACTGCCAGCATCATTTTTCATAACACGTATTTTCTGCATCATTGATGGAACAGAACCGGCCATAAAAGTCGCCTTGGCAGGAGGTGCTGGCACTTACAATGGATCCCCACGCCAGAAGGCCTCTTTGCCAGACACATAAACAGCCCGAAAAAGTGGACACATCCCTTGGAGGGCCAAATAAATCAAGCTCACCTCCCGTTTCTTATCTGGTGTTAAAAACCTCTTCCTGCTCAATCGGTGGACAAAGTCTCAAAGGAGCTGCCTGAGGAGATTCGACCAGTCACAGTCTATACGCTGTTGTTTATAGAATTAAACTAACTTTTATAAACTCAGTTCTAACCCAGTGAGCACAACATTTTAACATCTTGTGCTGTACATACTTGATTTTGCAAAGACAAAGTGGAGGAAAACCAGGAAAGAAAAAAAAATACTCATGTAACTCAGTGTAATCCATCTATGGAAAAGAAGTAAGAGCCTGATGATCAACAGGGGCTTGGGTGCAAGAAACCTTTTTTGTACTTTTCATCCATCATGGATTGCTTTCAGGTTACATCACAGACAGCTGTCAGTCGTTGAGTCGTTCATCTGCTATAAACTAAAAGGTCACTGCATGACAAAGGCAAAGTTGAAACAGGTTTTGAGTGCAGTGTCGGGATGTGAAATCCAAGTGCTGCCACAAGGTTTGCCGTCCCTGCTCTCTCCATGGGAAAGCGATGGCTCATTTGGACGCAAAGCAGTTCTCTCACTGATCACGAGTAGAGTGCTTAAGGATGGTGCCCAAGAATGAGAGTGTGTCCCCCATCAAAAAAATTTTATACCAAGTGTTCGATAATTGCTAGTGAACTGTCAACTATATCTGAAACACCTGCATTACTGGCTCTGGATTTGTGAGTGGTGGTGATAACTACAGGTGCTTTCTGCCAGTAAATACACACTTTGGATATTTTCAGCAGCGCAAACCCTTATGAACCTTTTTCTATATTTGATACCAAGTGTCCACAGTGGCAAAGTGTCCTTGAGCCTGGCACTAAATTCTCTGAAAGGGTGCATCACCGTGGCTAACCCTGGTCACTGATCCCTGCACTCTGAACGGGAGAGGCAGGACTAATTAGAGGACTAATTACCCCTTTGGGATAACACACACACACACACACACCTTCACACAGACACAAACACACACAGCCATTACAGTTGCTGCTATAAAAGTAGATATGTTTTCTACATCAACATTTCCAACAGTAATAGAGAACAAAATGAAACTTTTATATGAAATGGCATATTGTCCTTTCACTGCTATTCCAGTCATTCTAGGCAATCATCTTTTCTAACTACCGCTGAAGAGTGTGTCCTATATAGCCAGCATTGGCATCAGCTACTGGCAGCTAAAATAGATTTCTGTTTGCCAGGAAGTACATTCAAGACCAATGCAGCCAGCACAGCACCCACGTTTGAACAGGAAACTAGAGGACTCATGTTCAGATTGTATTTGTATGTGTGTGCTGGGCAGCTGACCAGTCTAGTGTTTAACTGACCTGTGCAAAAACCTGGAGCTGGCGACAGACAGTGATGTGTGCAGACTCAGGGAAGTATACAGGTAGGCGCTGCTGACCAGTAAAAAGAAGGGCTGGATGACATGGTCTGTAATCTATACTATGATGAATTGTCACAATTACCTTCGTTGATGGCACGTGTTAGTATTTTAATGCACAAATGCATTATATAGCTTATTTACACACTCAGCAGAGAGCAGCATTAGCATTTATTTGGAGTTATGTTTCTGGCCATCTGATAGATGTAAGTCTAATATTCACGTCTCCTTTTCACTCTGTTTTGGTCTCCACCAACAACGAGGAGGAATATTTTGCTCTTCAACAGCCAAATACTCCGCTGTGTTCACTTGCTAGTCACTATATTAGTCTGTTTGCCATTTGGAGCTGGACAGATCATTAGAGCTTGATCTGAGGCATAAATAACATTATCAGTTTATTTTAGCTGATACAGATCCATTCATGAATGTCGGGCTTGGCCTCAGTATCAATCCTTAAGACTTGCTTAGGACATCTCTGCCTTTCACATTACAAAAAGTCATTTGATCTCTGCTAATATAAAGAGTACTGACTAGTATAGCTTAAAGTGACATGATCTTCCTCTCATAAAACCTGCATATTAGCTAAAATAACACATTACAAATGAGACTTAGCAGGCTATGAAAAAGAAGACAGTATAATAAACACCTGGATCACAAGTACTCCTCCTGACAATGCAGGTGCCCTGAGAGAGGACTGAGGAAGATGCTTGGCTGTTGAACAAAGTTTTGGTTCAATCCCTTATGGAAACAACTAGTCTCTCATTTAGGCACTGCCCACCGTGCCAAATGATTCACATGCTCATTAACAGCACAATGTGTATGTGTGTGTGTGTGTCAACTATGATTCAGTCCATGTAAGGAATCAGCCAAGTAATTATATGCTGTGTGCAAACAAACACACAGCCCCACCCCCACCGTACCCCCTCAACCACCACCCCTTTTTCTCACTTACCCTCCCTCCCTCTTTCTGTCTGTCTCTTGCATTTTCACAATGACTAATGAACACACACCACACACACAACTTGGAGGACACTGCATTGGCTCTCTTCAGTTCTTGGGGATTTAACCTCAGTCATAAGCCCAACCTGTGCCCTAAAAATGTTATGTCTCAGAGTTGTGTCCCCACAGTAATTCAAATACACACACATTCTCCATATGCAGACTCTCTACACACATACACACACAGACACACACAAAGCCAGCCGTTACGAGAGCTGCCACAGGGAATAGAATGAAAATGAAAGGCGAGCGAGGGAGACGTGAGGAGAAAAAAAGGGAAAAAAATCGAGGGAGGAGAAAAGCCCATGAGGCAGAGGGAGATTCTCATCTTCACTGAAATCAGCTGATCCCTCCCTCCCTCTCTTCCTCCCTCACTCCACTGCTACAGCTTTCTTTCTCGCATCTCTCTTTCTGTCTCTCCCTCCCTGTCCATCTCCCTCCTGGTCCTCTGCCTCCCTCTTTCTCTTCTTCCCTCCTACCTTTATCTTTTTTTCAACCAACCTCTTCTCCACTTCTCTCGCCACCTCCCACTCTCCCTCTCTACTTTCTCCTTGCCCTTCCCTCTCTTCCTCTCTCTCTCCTACTCCCTCTTTTCTCTTTCTACCTCTCTCTTGGCTTTCACTCTTTCGTATTATCACTCTCCCTGTATTCCACCTCCCTCATCCTCTCTCTGTCACAGTGGGAGACCTGCAGGCAGACAGAAGCAGCATACACTAATGTTACTATATTTGACAAGACACACACACACACATACTCTCCTGCCACATGCACGACTGCACACACATATGGAAAAGAAAAAGAGGAGGTGGGGGCACAAACACACACAAAAACACACACCCTGAAAGACACACCGGAAAGACAGCCCTCAAGTGTACATGCGTGGATAAACACACACACACACACACACTCCGGCGCGTGCTGAGTGCAGGAATCACAAACATAGCGACACACAGAAGGACTAGCGCGTGACGCCAGCAACCTAGCAGCGTTGTCTCTCTTTCTCTCTCTCTCACACACACACATTTCGTCTCCCTCCCTCTCTCTCTCTCTCTCTCTCTCTCTCTCTCTCTCTTTCACACACACACGCTCACGCCTCTCAGACACACACGGCAGCGCACAAGCCAGTGAGCAGGACGGCACTGGACGTATCATTCATATAGGGAATAGATCCGAAGAAAAGGATTAACTATCTCCATCCCTCTCCCTCTAAGGACCTTATCCTCTCTTCCCTCCTCTTGTGTCTCTAAGCTTCTCTTCACCTCGTTTTTTCTACAATCCCTTATTTTTTTCTACACAATCCCTCCGTTTTCACAATTCATTGGTGGGTTGAGGAGAAGCTGGGGGGATTGTTTCTATACAGAAAGCAGGATTATTCTTTCATTATTCATTTGACCAGGATCTTGAATGTATGGATTTCTTAACCTGAAAGGGGTGACAGTTTTTCTTCCATGTTTAGTCCTGTGATTTTTAAATTTTAAAATTTTTGAGATATTTTTTGGGGGGATGGCTGAAGGCAGAAAGCTGTAAGGCTGGTGCTGGCTGAGATATTTGGTCAAAAGGTAAGTCTGTTTGTGGTCTTAGTTTACCTCACTCAAACAAACATATTTCATCGTAACTGCTTCTCATCTCATTTTATGGCATTAGAAATGTACTATGTCACACAAAGACAGAGACAGACTTGCTTTTTTTTTTTCGCCCCAACAAACAAATGGGCAGTTTAAATGGGGCCAAAGGTGCATGCTGTGAGGAGGCGGATGCTGAAAATGTCAGCCCTTAACCTGTTTCCTAGATACACACAACATGCACATTCATGGGAATTTTTTGGGCTGTGGTTTTGGGGCAAGGCTTGCAGAGGTGGGCAGTGGGGGAAGGTGAGAGCATCAGTAGTTTATTCAAACACAAATTTGGGCGTATGATTCAGTTTGACAGGAGTATTCCATGATTTTTGTTAACAGCTAAACACAAAAAAGTGGATGGACAAACACAGCCATAATAATTTATGTGATTAAAAAAGCCTAGGACCTTGAAAGTAACATTATGCTGTAAAGATACCTCTAATATTAGAAAATAACAATGTACCCTGCTGGACATAAACAGTAGATGATATGGTCTAAATGATAAAATGATGTTAAGGACAGTGCTATGTTTATTCCTGCCAAATAAACTTACGTCTTTGTCTGCTTGCACCAGACATCTACGTGCAAATCTAACTGATCTACTGTTAATATACTGAGAGTTATGTGGCTATTTTTGGGCATGGCTAATGTTTGAATTTACCAGAGTTACCACCCACAGACATTATTAAAAACAACATTAAGTATTCAAACATGGCAGCCCCATTTGTTTCAGTGAAAGCTGCTCACCCAGTGAAAATGCCTAAAAAGTTTCAGTCACTTCCAGCTTAGGGTTTGTTGTTATCTAGATATGTCTGTATGTGACCTAATAGTTCAAATATTGGGAATCTCTAACCAGTTTTAAATCTGCACAATGCTCTGACAAAGTTTAACTCTTATTTGTTTTGTGGATGGACATGTATGGTAAAAAAGCATCAGGGCGTCATGTGACCTGCAGGTCCCAATTTGGCCGCCAAACGAAGCCTCACTGCTGCACATCGTAGTGCCACTGTATCTCTGGGGGTCTGGTGGAGTCAGTCACTGACACACAGTATAAGGAAGGCCAGAGTTAATACAGGAGGTGTAACATCAGGGTGATCTGAGCTTAACTAATGCTTATATCCTAGATGTCTTCTGCTAAACCTCCACATTCAATACAGAGCAATTAATGGGATTTTCCTAGAAAAAAGCAGAAATCTGATGCAAGCTTGGCAGACAACTTCATGGACACATTAATTTAACTTAAAGATAGTTACAGCAGTTTACTGTTGATTTATTGTGAACATTTATTGCAGCAATAGTACTTTATTACTAGTTTCTGTCTTTCTTGTCTCATTTCTTCTTTGACCTTCACAGCATCTTATGTAATTTCAATCAATGTGGTGTCCTGATGATTCCCTGTCTGATGCCCACCATGCAGTGTGTTGCTGTTTTTCACTGCTAGACTAACCCTGTTTTAGAAGGTGTGACATAAGAGTGATTAACTCGCAAGAGCTGCATTGTGATTATTGTCACCATTATACCTGGTGGTGATGCACTGGGTGTGAGGCACTCCACCCTAATGTCCTCAAGGCTCGTGTGCCTCACTACATTGGCTCAAAATGAAAGCGAACTGTCTGAATATTCTTCAAGAAATGTAGATGCATTCTAATATGATCCCAGAGAAAACAATGATGATCACTGATGCTGTGGTTAGTGCAGTAGTTTGACGTGTCTACTAATAACATGGCCAACACCTCAGACAAGTCTGACAGCTGAGCTGAAACTGCTCATGAAATAATTTCCAGTCACAGTCTGAGTGATGTTACTGATGCACTTAACCAAAAACACATTTTAAAATCACACATATGACCCTTCTACTACTCTACTAAAACAACAGAAACATAATATTTTCTTCCAGCCTCTGCTGTCATACCAGTATATGTATGGAATATGACCTGTCCTGTATGTATGCACATGTATGTTTGTACATAATTAGTGTGTTTTTGGACACATGCAGCATCAGTGTGTGTGTGTGTTTATGTACAGTATGTGTCTGCATACCCACATGCACGTGTAACTATATATCTGAACATATTTTTGCACCATGTGCCTGTCAACACATATGTGGCTCTATTTGTCAAGCTATCGGCATGTGTTTAGGGGTGTGTGTGTGTGTGTGCATGTGTGTTATGTTGCCCCAGTCTCTCCCCCTCCTCTGTAAGAAAGCCATTAAAGATTGATTTAGGGATCTTGGCTGCCTCTCTCTGCCTTTGTTAACAACCACACCTACACAGACACACTTACATATGCTAACACATGAACATGCAACAGTAAGCATGCACTCATTATGACCTTTTATTCCCTTTTCCTCTCTATTGTAAATTGATGGTTTGACATTGATGGACCTCTAAAACAAGGATTAAACACCAGACAACTGCCAAATGCTAATGTGTGTATGTGTGTGAGTATGTGCACATGAAGATGAAGTTAAGCATAGAGCTGAAGGTGAATGATTGGGCTGTGGCTTTACAGCTGTGATGTCACTCATTCATGGGCCACCCACACACCCACACACACACACACACACACACCCCTGCCTTCACACATGGATAATTGTCCTCTTGTGTGCAGGTGGATTTCAATTTGGTTGCAAATTGGACAGAATTCCAGCCATATTGATTAAAAACTATTAGTCAAGCCAGGTAGGCCTGTCACAAGAAAGATGAAACACTCTGAAAAACGGGCTTAAGTGGGCAAATCGGGCAAAGAGGTGCACACACATGGAAGTTCACAGTCTCTCTCTCTCTCTCTCTCTCTCTCTCTCTCTCTCTCTCTCACACACACACACACACACACACTCCTGTGCTGAGTACAGCAGGATTCAAGCCTCTCTGTCAAGGTGTTTTGGTTGTCTGTAGATGGAAGTGATTTATTGCTGATTAACATTGCCTGCTGTAGCACCAACATTACACTAAATGACTGGGCTGTACATTATCCAGCTGTTGTGCATTCATTATGTACCTGATGTAATCCTGTTTATACTCATATTCTCATGTCATTTACTTTGTCATGGGGAGCAATGACAGCAAGGATTGCACTAGAGATGCCTTTGTTAGATGGATCACAAAACACTTGTTTGTCTAGTTACTGTAAACAAGATTAGTGAGCCGTACAATCAACATATACCAATGGTTACGTTCTTTTATTCACTTTGATGCAGAGCAATGATCACAGAGCAAAGATCAGCACCGGAAATGGCTTTGCTAGATCACAAAGTAGAAATTTGTCAAGCATGAATGAAAAAGAGAAGATTACTGAGCCTTGCTGCTTCACTATCAACAATCTCTGCCTGCATCAGAAACACATAGGAGAAAACACAAACAGCCTGAGCTGACCCCTCACAGTTGGTGGTATCTACTTGTTATCTCAGCCCCCAGGTGTGTGGTTAAATTTTTGAGGAAATGCACGTCGTAGCTCTGCACGAAGCCCCTGCAACACCCTGCGGAGTATAAATCCGGCTTAAGTGCGGACAGGAAACAGTTAGTGGAATAAACAGAGAGGAAAAATAGGATGGAAAGATGAGAGGATAGTGATGAGGAACAGAGGAGCCCAGGAGCAGGGAGGAGGTGTTACATGATTCCCCAACATGCAGGGCCACTTGGACACCCAAGTATTTACACATGTGTGTGTGTGTGTGTACGAATGTGTGCATGTGTGGATTTTAGCTGCCCCTCTGTCCGGGTCAAATTGGTAAAAAAAGCTTTCTGAGAATAGCCTGACAGGCAGGCTTGCCACAACACCACCCATTCAACATGATGGGAACTGATGGGTGAACAGTAATAAGTGGCTGCAGAGGTGACCTTCTGCTGCTCTTCCAATACATCATTTAAAGGACAATTCCAGCATGATTGCACACATGATGACACTTTGGCACATTTCACCACATCCGTTGATCTATATTTTTTGTTTTAACATTTCTGCCTTTCTCCTTTTCATCTGCTCCCATTCACTTCTTAGGTGGTAAAGGAAACAAGGAGAAGCCAGCAATCAATCAGTGTTATAAACCTATAAACCTGATATAAGCTCGGTTCACCATTTTCTATCAGTGCCGATTGAATGATTTTACTTTCTGCTCATAATGTAACACACTGCTTTCCAGCCAAACAGTTTTCCTCCTCAAAATAAATCAAAATAAATATACACAAATCCATGAATCATTTGACAAATGGCCAACATGTAAACTGAGGCAACACTTACAGTCCCAAAGCTGAAATAGGAATAAAAATTGATTTCAAACAGCCAGCAAAAATATTTTATTCATAAATAATTTGATGAACAACAACAATGCAGTCATGACTGCTTTGTTAAATGTTCTACAGTGTATAAGTGCAATGATCTACAATACAACAAGAACTGTAATCAGACTGGAACTGTCTGTTGATATCACTTCTGCTTTTGCATATACGCACATACGGTAAATAATCTTATATTTACTACATATTTTAAACCGGCTCCATTTCAGTCTTGAAATAAATTCACACCACCCAGCAATCTGAAAAAGGAAAATGTGTACAGCTCAAAATTTGAAACAGAGAGGGGAAACCTTCCCAAATTCCTTGAGCTCCTTCCATTTCTCATCTGCTCTTCTGAATTTTTCAAATGAAGCTTGTGTGCTCATTTGAAAAGAACAACTCAAATTTCCCAGTAGAGCCTGGCTAATGTGACTTTAATCACATGCAGGAAATCCATCTGCCGAATATCCTCGGTACATGCCTCTGTTCCTTTGTCAAGGAGAGAAACAGAGGTAGGGAGAGGGAGAGATAGGATGAGAAGGATGGGAAGGAGAGAAGGGAATGTTGAATACTGAAAGATGAAGGTCATTAAGAAAGAGAGAAGACAGAAGGATGAAGGAATAAATGTCAGAGAGGAGAGGAGGGAGTGAGAAAGCCTGCCATGAAGACTGAATATGAAGACAGAGGTGAGAGAGCTAAGAGATCAGACAAGTGTTTTATATTTTGCTCAGTGTCTGGCTGGTACTAATAGCAATAATGATAACACAAATAGCGCCACTGGGGCACACATACACAATCACACTCTCAACATGCACGCACACCAAAACACTTGGGAGGCTGTGGAGGAGAATTTTAATGTCCTCCCTGTTTACCCATTGCACTTATTTTTACCTCCCCTCCCCTTCTGGCATTTCCTGCCTCGCCTATATTTTCCTTTTATCCTTTCATCACTGTCTCTTTTCTACACCTCACACTCTCTCTTATTTCACCTCAGCCCCCACTTCCTTCTCCTTCTCCTCTCCTGTCCCCTCCTCCAGTTTCCACTAACTGATATATAACCAGCAGTAAATAACTTACTGACACTGACTACACATACCTGTCTGTCTACCTTCATTTAGCTCAGTCTATTACAGTTTTTCTCTTTCTTTTCTTTCCACACATCCACTTTATCCTCCTGCTACTCTGGATTATATTTGCTTAGCATGCCTGTTTAAGGTGGTACAGGTGCAAATTTACATAATCGCTGCACACGTTTCCACAGAGTGCAAACACATGCACGAATGAACATTTCACCTCCATTCGACTTAATGCCAAAATGAGCTGTGGAGGGAAAAGTGTGCCGCGTGTTTTCTCCTGCAGTTTTCTTCCCAAACAGCTAACCATTGAACAACAGCCTAATCTGATTAGTGCAATATTTCACACACTGCTGATTGGGTTTTGATGATACTTTGGGAAAAGACACATCTCGCAGCAGCACTCCAGCATTTTCAAAATTATACTGATTGGCCCAGGGGGTGCGAGTCAACAGCACGCATCCGTCCTGTGGTATCGAGGTTCAAACAAGTTTTCTCCCATGGTAATTTCCCACTTGTGAAACCTATTTTCATTGTAATGACTCAACAGTGACAAGAAGGCTCATCTTTTTCAGTGCATGTGGGATATGTTTCATTATGCTGCTGTGATTGGAATAGGTCAATCTTTTTCCAACTCTTTCACCAAGAGAAAAGTGGTTTTACATCTCAGTTTATCCCACTTACACAGAAAACTACTCACAACCAATTCCATGTAATAGCCATTTACAGCCCCCACAGTAGTAAAGAAAACAAAATAGAAATAAACAAAATCATAACTAACTATACAACTAATAATATTATCAAAAATTTAAAATTTAGACTATTATTTTTGTCATTTTGACCACACCTTTTCTTAAATTTTCAGAGGTGATAGTTTGTGGAATCAGTCAGATACCATCATCTTTAAAACCTCAGTATTTCAGGAACCTGATGTTCTCTCAAGGTGACACCTTTGTTATTGTTTACTCATGAAGCAACATTCAGCTCAAGTCAACTGGTTGCTTTGCTATTCAGCAAAGAGCTGGAAGAGCAAAAAGTTGTATTCTACAGTCTCCTGCCATTTGCAGCCTTGCTCAAGGGTAGTTTGGCGGTATCACACATACAAAAACATACAATGTCTCTTTTCATTATTCTTCCCATTATGTCTTTCTTTTCCTCTTTAATCTACAGAATATTTTGCTTTTTTATCTCTCCATATCTGTCTCTATATTTCCCAGCTTCTACTGTATCATTATCCTTCTCTCTCTACCTTTCCCCTCCATCTCTCTCTCTCTTTCCCTCCCCTCTTCCTGTGTCATTCTTGTTTTGTCTCCCCCTCTCTGTGTCAGTCTTTGTGCCAGACAGTAGCAGTAGGGGGTCTGTCTGTGGGAAAGGCAAACTGATTGTGTAAACTTCCAAAGACATACACATCTATTATTTATGCCTGTGAAATACCAGGGGGCTGTTTGTGATGCCTGCGCACATGCACAGACGCACACATAAACAAGCTAGCATAGACACTCACAAACACTGAAATACACTTTTAATGTCTGCAAGGACGCCTTCTCTCAAACATGAGCGAGCACATACACAGCGTCCTGCTGCTTTAGCCTTCACAGCTGCTGGCGTATACGGATGTGTGTATGTGTACGTTAGTTTGTGTGGCTCTGTGTTGAAACAAACTGATGAGTTTTGTAGGATTTGTAAACGTCTGAATGTGCAAATAGGAGATAAATGCTCTGTTTTGTTCATGCTTTTTATGTTGTGCCTGTCTGTCTGCTTGTCTCACTTCTGTCTTCTCTCTCTCCTCAGGTGTTCTGGTGTAGCTTTTCGCAATCGCCGCCCTAGTGGAGGCTACAGGCAATGGCGGCTTGACGCCCCATAGCCCCGCCCCTCCGACAGAGGAAGGCTGCAGAACTCTGTGTCATGCCCCCCCCACACACCCCCCTGGGGGCACTGGCCTGCCCCCACCCAGCGCTCCCACACACTTGGCCAGACCCGGTGAGTCGACAAAACAAAAAGCACATGGGCAGAAAAAAATGAGAGAGATGAGAGAAACTGACAAGAAGAGAGGAAATAATAGCCCCCTAGTTCTTACTCAACTCTGCCATATTTTATTCCCATCTATTGTACTCCTAACTACACATGAAAGGAGGAACACTGTCTGTTTTGACAGCTGCTAATGTTAGCATGGCCAGCACAAACACACACACACACACACACACACACACAAAAGATGAGGGCAGTGAGCATGCTGTGGCCCTGTGCCAAAACCTCCAGTGAAATGCCACATTACTTTATGTATTAATACAGCCAGCAGTCTGTAGAAACAAAACAGTGTGAGGAGAGATTGACGGAGGAGAGACGTGCAGATTATTTGTCTGCCTTTCCTTTCCTCTTGTACCACTTTTCACTTTTCTTTCATTTTCTATCCCCATTTACCTTCTTTGCTTCCCTTTCCTTTCCTTTCCTTTTTTCTTCTACATATCTGTCTTCACATATTTCCTCTTCTTCCTCTCATAACTCACTTCCCCTTTCCTTCCCTCTTTCTGCTTTTCTCATCCCTGTTTCCCTGTCTCTTTCAGCCCACAATCTTTCTCTCCTTTCCCATCTCATACCATGGGTACACTGAGTCAAAACAAAAATCCATCAGAAGTCGGGTGGCATAGCAACAGATACGACAGCTGTATGCATGCGTGTGTGTGTGTGTGCTGTGGATTAGACAGTGGAGTGGATGGATCCTGCTCTCTCTGAGATTCCAGACACTTCCTCTGCTAATAGGCAAACACGAGAGCCTGCTCTCTGCATCATTTCTCTCCTTTGTTATACATCTAATAGGACACGAGCATGCACACACGAACACATGTTGCATGCTCTGCAGGAAATTGTCCTCCTGCTGGAGAGGTATTGTTTCAGAGGTGTCTGGCAAAAACGCCCCCACAAACTGCTGTGTAACACTGAGGACACTAAATAACAGGGCAACACCATCTGTCAGAACCTCCACACACCCACACAGCACCTCTAAGTCGATATATATACCTCCCTCTGGGCCGCTCAGCCTTCCTATGTCCCTACCTCATACCTCTTCCTTTTTCTCTTTACCTGTCCTCTACCTTTTCTTCATCTGTCTCTCCATCTCTGCATTAAATTCAGTTCAATTTAACTCCATTATCTGCCTCAGTTTCCCTCTCTCAGTGTATTTCATCAAGCTTTATCACTATATGTATTACATTAACAATATTGCTTATGCCTTTTAGTAACAGGAATCCATCAAAATCTTCTCTGTCAGTCATTGGAAATGCTCTACCTCAGTCTTCAATGCAATTAGGTTATTGGCATAAATGTAACACAGTACTGCCAAACAGTACTCTCTGTCTCACTTCAATTCACTATACTTTATTGACACAAAACCTGCACTATCAGGTGTTTTCTCTCTCTCCTTTGCTTAGTCACTGTCTCTCTGTATTTCTCTTGCAAAGCTTAGAAGCTCTCTGATCTCTGCCGCACACACTTTCATACACACACTCACACACAAACACATCCTGAGTCACTGGAAGATGCATATAATAGGAGTAGAAAGGGGTAACCATCCCATCAAATCGGAGCCAAGGAATATGCCAGATTACTACAGCGCTGAGAATCCAATCGTTATGGATGAGTTTCCTTCCAAAGCCGATGAGGTTCGTTTAGAAATGATATTTGACAGAGAGGACTCAAAATATGTTTTTCCAGCCAACTGCCATGCTAATTCTGTGCAAACTTTTGAAATGTCACAAAACTCAAAGGCTCATAGGCTGCAGCAAATAACCCTCTGTGTGACAGGAAACAGATCGAAAAGAAAAATGGAAAGAGTCTTTCCAGAAGTGTTAGTATTCTTCAGTGTCAGCCAGTGTTGGTCATATTTCCAACTAACGGCCACACAATGATGGAGTTTTGTAACCTACATGGGACAGAAAGTGATATGATATCTCTGAAAGGTTGTGGAGGATGTTTTATGGGTGTTTTGAGTGTTGGAACCAATTTAAACTATTGTGGATGAAAGATAAATAAATGTATCGCTCTCTCCACAGTTCATTGCATAATTTCTTTCACTAAAAATGTCTATATAAATCCATTGGCTTTGTGATTGGTAGATTGTTTTGTAATCTGAAAACTGGGAATTGTTTCAAGAAACTAAAATGAAAAATGGTCTAAAGGAGCTTAAAAGTGACAGAGAAAAAGACAACAGAAGTTTGAAAAGAGTGCAAACTAGAGGTGGAGGATATAAGGGCGGCTGTGGCTTAGGAGGTAGAGCAGTCGTCCACCAATCAGAAGGTCGGTGGTTCGATTCCCGGCTCCTCCAGTCTGCATGCCGAAGTATCCTTGGCAAGATACTGAACCCAAATTGCCTCCGATGTGTGTGTTTCACATCGGTGTGTGAATGTGTGTGAATGTGTTTAGAAAAAGCACATTAATATATAGAATATGTGCTGTGTGAATGTGTGTGAATGGGTGAATGTGATCTGTAGTGTAAAGCGCTTTGAGTGGTTGAAAAGACTAGAAAAAGCACTATATAAGTACAGTCCATTTACCATTTACCATAAAGTGTGAGTGACAGAAAGAGTGAAGCAGAGGAAGTGAGAAAAAAAGTGGAGAGGAGGAGGAAAGAGAGATGCAAGATCTAAGAGACATAGTGAAAGAGAGAAGACAGTGAGGAGAAGACAGGATGAAGGAGGGGAGGTGAGAGAGGAGAACAGAGAGGTCTATGAGCGACACAGAGACCATATGGTGCCTCCAGGCCTCCACGATCCCAGCAGACTGTCTCATCTGACACAACACACACATTTGCACACAAGCGAGCATGAATTCATTCCTGCTCGCACACGCGTAAACACACACACTGTAGCTTATCTGGTCATGCTGTGTGTGTGTGTCTGTGTGTGTGTTTATGCTCCTTGTTGCAGTCCCAAACAAAGCCCACAGATTAACTGACCACATAGCATCTAATCAAAAGAGTGACAGTGACGGAGAGAGGGAGTGAAAGCGGTGAGGATTTGGCTTTGAATGGAGACCTAATATGCCAACTGAGGTTAGAACATTTGGTTTGGAATGGAGCCATAATACAGTGACTAAGGCTGTAGCGTTATGCCTGGAGTACAACTGTAATACAGTGGAGTGACTAAGGGAGAAGCATTAGGTTTGGAACAGAGCCACAACAGGGCTAAACTAGTCGTATCACAGTAAAAGCTAACTTTTTGTCTGCCTGCAGCAGCTATCAGGTGGTTAAATCGACTGTCGAACAAGCTAATTTCATTTGAACTCTTTAAAGATGCTGGTCAGCTGTGAGGATGATTGGGTGGTTGGTACCTGGTGGCACTTTTTGACCCTGCTGAGGTGTTGGGTTTGGCATGAAGCCACAGCAGTGTGATAGACTGTGTGTGTGTGTACACTGTGTGCAGCATTAGGTTTGGAGTGGAGCCTGATCCTTTCACATAGTGTCATATGAGACTTGGAGTTAAATAGAAACTAGAATGACAGCTTGTTGGCTAACAATCCATAGCACCTGGTAAATTGATGAATGTAATCGATAGCTATTTTAATGTAACTGCTAGTTATTTCAAGACATAGGGATCAAAGGTACAAGCACTAATTCCACTATTGTGCTCTTTAATTTTTCATGACAAACATACGTTTTTTCACAGAAATACTATCTTCTGCCAGAGCACTGTGGCTCTGACCCCTGACCTCCTTAGTAGGTGAATTAAAATATAGTTTGTTGTGGTGATTTTACGTCAGATTGGCTACCAGCATCATGTAGCGAAGATTTCCACTGCTGAGGTGACCTTGCATTAGCTCAAGCTGTACACGATGCATGCAGAAAAATACATGCACATGCCTGTAAGCATGGTGCACTGGGCTTATTTTCCCTTCTCTTTTTGACCACAGTTTAGTTTGGTGCAGGTACAACAGGAATATGCAAGTTTAAGCTCACAAACACACGGTCCTGGCCCACTTTCAAAGGACATTGGCAGGGATAAATCAGGATAATCCTCTGCGCCAGAAACAGCACTACTCCAGTTCAGCACTTGCAGAATGATACTGATACAGTATTACACTCCAAAGCAAGTTCAGTATGGATCCGGCATGAGGCTGATAAGCTATGATGATCATAGCTAAGCCAATTCCTGACAGAAAAAGTACTTTACTCCCCAAGTAATCATGGAAAATGGCTGATAATGGTTCAGGATAATATAGCCATTTGAGATGTGCTCGATTTGTCTTAGTGAACACTCCACGAGCCTCTGAAAAAGGGCATCCAATTAGCAAGATAAGAGATCTCAAGCACTGTACAACCAGGTGTAACATAAAGGATTAAGCTCCCTCTTTACACATATCTATCTATCTATCTATCTATCTATCTATCTATCTATCTATGTATTTTACAACACTTAAAACAACAAAATAATCAACTAAAAACTCATAAAACAATGGATTAAACTACAGCGTGACAACTGTCTCTCATATATTGTGTGTATGAGTCTGTGTGTGTGTGTGCGCACTTTGGATCAATACCATCTGTCTATCCATCCCTTCTGAGGAATGAGTGGGAATATATTAACGACCTGTCAGAGATCCAAGGCAGAATCTATTCTATTCTAGTCACATTGATGTGGATGTGGCATCAAAAGCCAGGCGTCCCTCATCTTAACTTCAAATTCTGAATGTATTCAGCCTCAGACTGATGCCCAGTTGCATGGTCAGTAGAAAACACTGCAACATCCATCAAAGAGATGCTGTTAACAGTGAAATCTGTAACTGGTATTTACTAAGACCGGCCTCAAATTATGCTTTACTGATAATTTGTTTTCCATCACCTCTTTCCCCTTTGTTCCAATCCCCTTATCTCTCCCTCTCTTTGTCTTACCTGTCACTCCTGCTAATTAATAGCCACTATCACAAAAACAATGTCATTGCATGCCACACATTCCCATGGGCCATACTGTTGTGTGTACGAGTGTGTGTGTCACTACAAATTGATACAGATTGCATGAATTAAAGAGGTAGATCAGCCTACACATTACCCACTCACCCCTCCAAGTCAAAAATAATGATTCTGTCTCGCCAATGCAGAATTCATGAGAAATGGACAGGGGAGAGAGAGACTGAGATGGAGTAGGTGGGAGAAAAATGGATGATGAGAGAGGGGCAAGAGTAAACACCGAGGGAAGAAAGAGAGAGGAAGACAGAAACAGGGAGAGATAATTGGATGTAATCTCATAGGGAGAAGAAATAATGTATAAAAATCAAGACTTGGGTGAAAGTCTGTTCCTCTCCTCTCCTCATCACACTGTCAGCAGGAGTACAGCCTAAACCCCAACACCCTGTTTCTGCTTATCACCAACTGCTGTATGTGTGTGTTTGTGTGTGCGTGCGCCGCCATGATTTTCTGTGTGTGAGTAAGCGATTATACACAGTTATATACACGGAGTCATGTAGAGAGGTTGTGCGCGTGACAGGGAAGCGATAATGTGGTTAGAGTACGGGATTTGAGGTGAACCAAAAAACGTCTTTCCCTATGCCTCCTCTCTTCTTTTTAACATCATCTACAGCACTTGGTTGCTACGGTAACACAGCATTACATTGTCAATGTTGAAATGATATGGTGGGACGTTGATATTATATGTGTATGTGTGTTGTGTATGCATTTATACTTTTTTATACCTTTTACAAGACAGAAAAGCCATGTATCTAGTGAGTCAGTATACTGCCTAAGTGTATATAGAGATTCAAACTCACACACACACTGGCTGGCTATTTTCCATCAGCAAACTAAATGATGTCTCAGGTTACAGTGGAGATCAGACATGTAACAGCCTCTGACAATTACACAGAAACTGTAGCTGCAGACAAACAGGCTCAACAGTGTGTTGATGTAACACATCATATACACAAGATACATCTTCTCACATCTATCATGTCTCTGATCATCACTTACTTAAATGCCTCTCTCCAATTAAACCAAACTGAAGCCAAAATCTAAGTATAAATACCATGTATACAAAATGTAATATGTTGTCAGCAAAATACCACCTTTATTGCTGCTGTAGGGCACTTTTTGATCTTATGGAAATCTTACAGAAGACTGGCCAGTGTGTCTTTATAATATCAACATTTATGTACAACATGTTGGATTATTTGGCAACTAAAATAAGCTAAATGATAAGTAATTAAGTAAACTAAGTATCTCAATGATAATGCTGCAGCTATTGTTTTCATAATAGATTAACCTGACAATTTTTTGTCAATTAATTGATTAATCATTTAATCCAGAGAAAGTCAGAATATAGTGAAAGCAAATGTCTCATGTTAATTAATCGAAACATTGTTTAAGTACAGCTATTGAATATATGCGAATATATCAGATTTTTGCTAGACAACAGGTTTTCCCACCAAGGACATTCAGGGGTTGTTACCTAGTTTAGTTAGCTCTAAACTCTGTGCTGTTGCAGCAGCAGGGAGGATTTGCGTCAGACTCTCTGCAAAGAGCACCATGTAAAACATTAAAGAGTTAAGAAATACAGGCGAGTGAGTCTGTCGCATGGAGGACAGCTGGTTGTTCTAGTAACAAGATAGCACTGAGTCTGCTGCTTGCATGGAAAACAGCTTGGCCCCTGGTAACATGCGACTGGGCTCAGTAACAGAAGTGACCTGTGGTGATGACATCATTGCTGGGTCCAGTGTCACCTAGGGGCCCCTGGATATAAACTTACAGACAGCTGAGGCCCCGGAGCTGTTGAGCTGCGTTGCCTTGGAGACACTGTCAAACATCACAGAGTCATCTGATACCAGAAATTACTTTAATCTCCTTTAGGTTTTGTGCCCATGAGGGTGACAAAGAATGACACCATAATCCTGAAACTGAAAAGCAGGAGATACTGCAGGACAACCATATGACTATATGTATGAGGTCCAGGTGAGCAGTCTGTCTTGTTTACACCCTTATGAATATATGAACACACACACACATACACACAAAGATGCACAAATATAGCCTGACAATTAATTGTCCTATTCCAAAGATTACTTAGGACTAATGCTTCATTTCCAGCTTTTGAAAGCTTCACACACCCACATGGATACACACACACACACACACACACACACACACACACACATCTGGACTATAAACAATGTGCCAGTGGCCACATTAACTAAAAGAAAGAAGAAAGAAAAATAAAAAATATCAACTTCATCCTTCAGTGCTCAGTGTCAACATTATCCTGTAAAATAATATCAAAATGATAAAAGACACAGAGACAGCAGATATTCCAAGACTTATCATTAATATTGTTCAATCTTAGGCTGCTTGGACTGTACATTTCTCACAACTGTCACTTCTGACAAATAGACAGAATAGTTCTTCCTTGAAACAGGACAGACTGCTCACCTGGACCTTTTATCACGTTATGTATCACATTTGAGTATCAGATTAATCTGATCTTTCAAGGTTTGCTCTACATATGCAACTTGCACTAACAGTGCATTATAGTATATCATAGTCCACCATTATATAATGCACAGTATATTCAGCACACAGTATTGCTATGAGTCTATCTATAGTGTCTTTTTTCCCCCTATTATTTATATTTATTCTTGTACCTTATTTAGTATATCTATCTATCTATCTATCTATCTATCTATCTATCTATCTATCTATCTATCTATCAAGATGGGGTGTTGGGCATCTGATGCGCAGTACTGCCATAAGAGTTGCCTCAGAAGTCTTGCTTCAATCAAAGAGGAACATCTTGTTGCATTTTAATGCCATGTCTTAGTTTGTTTCCCATCGCTGAGAGCACTGCCAGCCTACATTTGCCCAAAATGTCAGCACTTTTACGGCATGTGTTTGGGGATTCTTATAAAAGATTCAGTTTGAAGTCTGTTTGGGCTGAATTAAACTGCACAGAACCACTCAAACTTATTTGGACTGAACCTCCCTATCTTCCTCTGACTATGGCTGAACATTTTCCTTCTGGTTTGGCTGCGTGGAGCGCTACAGCAGAGAGGATTTGGAGCAGCTAAAATAAGCCAAAACAACAACCACCTCCTCCACGAGAGCAGCTAAAACCACTCATAAATGTTGGAAGATAGGCTTCAGTGCTGAGGGAGGGAGGGTGGGAGGGGGTGAGGGTGAGTTATAGTGTACAGTAGTGGAGGGAGTAAGAGAGGAGAGGGGCAGCGATGAGGAAAGAGGAAAGGAAGAGTGAGAGGGAGAAGAGGAATACCTTTGCACGATAGAACCCATATCGCAGACTGCAAGAGATGAATGGTGCACAAACACAACCGCAATTTAAAATCTAACATGATATGAGGGAGAAGCAGCAAAATAAACACAGTTCTTCTCTCTCTGGCTCTCTTTCACTCTCTCTGTATAACTCGTTGTATAACCATACTTCTATCTCTGAGCTACATTGTCCTCACAAATATCCTGCACTACTGTACCTATTCAAACCTGTTAAGGGAAATTCACAGCCACTGTGCAGCAAAATCCTTCTAGACTCCTACTGAGCCTCTGCAGTGAAATATCGTCCTCCTAAAGTATTTCCACTACAAAGTAAGACAGCACCGGACGCTTCAGGATACTTTAAAATCTCTCCTTTCATCCATTTATAAAGTGGAGTTAATTTTTTCCCAGAGATTAGGATTATACTGTAAATGGAGCAGAGAGGATAATGGATACAGGAACAGGAGAGAGTTCACACACTGTGATCTTTCTCATAAGGCCAGTCTTTTTTTTCCTGAACATTTTTAGTTGAGAATTTCAAAATGGGACAGCATCATGATTTAGGGAGGTCATGTTCTGTCTGGCAGGTAAAAACTGTCTTAGAAAAGATGCTATTTGTAGCCTGTAGTCAGTGTGAATTTTCAGAAAGATACAATGGTGTTTCCGGAGGTTTGCACAAAGTGTTACGTAACAAAGATTTTCATGGACATTTTTAACTTTCAAGTAACAAGGATTAGTGAGATAAATACCAGATGAATCTAAATATTCATTCTTTGCACAAAAGGTTTTTACTGCCACGTTTGATCTTAAATAAGATATATTAGATACATTATTATACAAAAAAATCTAAATTTTGCTTTCAAAGAAATGACTGCTCATGCAATTCTGAAATTGCACTGATTTTAATTCAGTATTGTTAATGAAACATTTTGACATGTCACAACAGGAAAAGTACGGGTGTAAATTAATGGCTGGTTTCAGGGTCCTCATATTGTGCATGCTGGCTGTCACACTGTCATGGCTTACTTTGACAGCTGAACAAAGCCGAATGTAGATACAGGATTGTTTTTTGATTTTTGTCAAAAAAGAAAAATACAGACAGGCCTGAAGTGATTTTTTTTTTTGCCAAAGGATCACAGTAAAAACTGCAATTACAATACTGGTCCAAGAAGTCACAACCAGACAATTTTCTAAAATTATTCTGTACTTTCCATTCTGAATGCATTGCTCTTCATTTATCATTAATCAGGCTGAAGTTCACCATCTTTTATGCGGTGAAACTTATTCTCGCTATTTATAACCAGTTTAAAGGGAAAAAAACATTATTCTAATGTCATAGATAAAGCATCTTCTCAACTCTCTGCACCATTACAAACTTCATATTTATCAGTGATGAGATACAAAGGCCCCGAGAAAAATCAATTTACTTTAAAGAAATATCATTTTCATCATGCATTCACTTTTTCTTCTGATGTCAATTTCATTCATATCATATTCGTGTTGATGTCTTGTTTTTATTACATCTCACACAGTGGACTGGCCAGTAAAGGGCTATTTCACAGAGTTTCATCACATTCAGCGCCAGGCGGTCGGCACATGTGGTGAAAGGGAATTCAGTTTTGATTATGAGAGAGAGGAAGGAGGGAGAAAATGAGAAAGAAAACAAATGTAGAGAAAAACAGATGGACTGAGACTGAGAGAAAATACAGCAACAGGGAGAGGGTGAGACATAGTGTGACAAAAGGCAATGGCACACTGAGAAGCAGATGTTAATAATATGCAGATGATGCAAGTGATGAAATCTGCTGGTGAAGCAAAGAGTCTTGTCAGGAAGTAAAAAGTGCTGTGTATGTGTCTAGTGTTGAGACAGAGTAGTTTTCTTAATATCACGCTTTGTTGGTGCTTAACGCACACACACGCACAAGCATATGCCCACACGCACGCACATATTCACACATACACAGAGATATAAAGCATAAGTCGTGCTGATAAGCCACTGGATGGAAACAAAGTCAGCCACTGTAACGAGACACTGAGGGAATACAGAGCAGTGCCGAGAGACTTGCAGAGAAAGAAAATGAGAGAGATAAAGAGACTCAAGTGGGAGAAAGAGAATTACAGAATGAACAGCGAGGGACAGACAGATGCAAAGAAAGACAGACAGAGAAACAAATAAAAATGACAAGAAATGTATGAAAAGACATGAATTGATAGATCCAAACAAAGATAGAAAAGAAACAAAAAAAAATGACGGACAGAAGGAAAAAATGTTCCCTAGAAACACAAACAGCCAGAAAAAGTTGAAACAGAATGAAAAGAGGAAGGATGAAACCAGACTGGAAATGGTGAAATGACTGTAGTCTGCAGGATAACAATGAATTGAAAATGAAATAAAACAGAAGGGATTTCCCTCACAAGCCTCACTAAAGAGATACTGCTGTGAGATGCTCACAAACACTCACACAAAAAGACAAAGAAAAAGACAAAGACAGACACACTCTCATAAGCACAAAAGAAAACTCACAAGTACAGCTTTTTTTTCTGAAAAGCAATGACGTGACTCTGCAGAATAGACTGCTGCCATGGAAATACCAGCTAGTAGTAGAGTAGGCTAGACTCACACACACACACACACACACACACAGACAAAGAATTAATACATCTAGTCTAGCCATGTTTTGGCTCTGCAGTGATTTTTCAGGCAGAATGTGGCTGACGTTTGCAGGACTGATCATTTCAGTCAGACAAACAGCGAAAAATCAGACCCACTGTGCAGGTTCTTGAAGTTTAAACATCCATGAAAACATCCGTTCTGTGGCACAAAATGGTGGAAATGGAAATTTCCTGTGTAATTCCAGCATTTAAATAGCATATGAAAACTGCCTCTGGCACAGGAAGGTGTTTTAGTAGGACTGAGCTCTCCCTCTTTCTGTGTATGTTTTGCTTCCTTTTTCTCTTGAATCTTTCCCACTCTCCCTATGAATCTGGGCATCTTTTCTTTATAAGGCTCAGTGACAGTAGAATAGCTGTTGTTTCACCCCCTGCTTCTAGCATACATCTAACAAAATTCAGAGTAATGAATTGGTTGAATGACTGATTGATTGACAGACTATTTCACGGACAGTTAGTTTGACCACGTGCTTGACAGTCCCAATGACAAAATGATTCTTCTGCTTAACTTCTAATTATAATTTCCACTTAAAACTACTCCATCATCTTTGACAATCTGTTCATTTTCACACTTCCCCTCCAGTCTCTCTGCTGTACTCTCCACTAAATGATAATTCACAGGAAGAACTAAATAACCATGTTTTTTCTTCTCTTCTCTCCTAACCTCCTAATCTTCCTCCTTCAGTCTTTCTCTGTGTCCTCTGCCTCCTGGCGGCGCTGCTGCCACCGGCCTCCTCCTGCCCTCCTCCCTGTCACTGCTCCTCAGATGGCCTGGTGGTAGACTGTGGGGGCCGGGGTCTCTCTTCCCTGCCTCCCCTGCACCTCCTGCCTCCAGGGAGCCGCTCCTTCCTGCTAGCCAACAACAAGCTTGCCTCGCTGGGAGCCTCTGCCTTTGCTAACCTCTCCTCTCTGGAGGTCTGAAGCCCATTGTTTATTGACATCAGTGAAGTTTGTCTTTGCCTCACAGTAGAACATATCGTAGGTTGTTGTCACATTGTTTTTTGCCATGGCATGTGCAGTGTTTTCTTCACTGACCTTGCACCCTGAATTTGAAATGAAACTGTACGGTGAATCTCATATTGATCAAACTGCAGACCTCTGCTCTCAGTCTGAAAAGTTAAGGAAAGTTGACATTTTCAAGGTTTTGCAGGACTATTCACCATTAGCATATTGTCTGCAAAGCCAGCCAGCTTGGTATTTAAAGTATAACAGCTAAAAATGATGGAGAGTTACTGTACCTGCCAAAAAGCCTGGGCAAATACAACCTCATCAGTTACAACCTTTGGCTGCCTTTTACGTCCAGTCTTGAATACTACTACTGTTTATTAGCACTATGCATTATTAGATAGAATGGACTGTGTCAATTCACTGTCAGTGCTTAATGTATAGTGAATTTGTCATTTTATCTGTTAATTTGGTTATTCTTAAACATTTCCTTCAAGAAAAATAATACAGTGCTGTATATCACTGCATATGAACCTTTTCAGGAAGAATATTCCAAAGGCCAACTTCCTAATTAGCTGAACCGAAAGATATTTTATCTCCACACTACTAGAAATGTATCTATTGTAAAACTGTAAAAACTAAGTTTATAGACCTGCATTCGGACTACTTCATTTATGATATATGTAGATTTTTACATTTTACACCCACTGCACTCAATGTGAGTTACTCTGAACAGTTTCACATTTAAGTACATTTTTTAGTATGTCTAACAATCATGCAAGTGTGTACTATCATTTGTGTATTTTAGGAGCTGGACCTCTCCAATAACTACCTAGATAATTTACCAGCTGGATTATTCAGAGATATGTCCAACCTGACGAGACTGACTCTGCACAACAACTCACTAACGGTAATGGACAGAGACCTCTTCCAGGTAAGCCTGTACATGGTACAATCTATAGTACAGCTCAACAACAACAACACTAAGCCATATTTCAGCTAAGATCCTGTTTTAGCTGAAATTATATATATATCACATATGCAAAATTTTGTTCTGTAATTCATGAAAGAATTCCTCACAAAATTCATGTAACATGCACGTTTTACATGTATTGGGAAATATTCCATTAAAAAAGTCAATCTACCAAAGCATTATGTGCTGATACACTGCTCCTGGGTGAGGCTAAACAGACTCTGTTTAGGAGTAGAGCCAACCTGAGCAGATATGCTGACATGACTGGGCCCCCGTCCAGGTGGTAAATTAGTAATAAACCATTTGCTCAACACTTTCATCCACTTTTATCTCGACCAAAGCAGTCTGTAGGATGAGCTTGTGTCATGGCTTCTCTTGGGACCCTTTATTAAACAAGATTAGCCCGTCAAGTGATGCTAGCTGTGCCTCTTGGAATCAAAGACAGAAGGTAATAATTCAAACAGGGGTATTGGGAAAAGAGACAGAATATCCCTGTACTGTCCATACCACACTGTACGAGCAAAGAAGACAAAATGCTAAAACAGTCCTTATGTTTCCACAGGGTTTGGGGGGTCTTCAGAGTTTGGATCTGTCCCTGAACGGACTGTCCTCTGTTCCACTGGGGCTACTGGACGAGCTGCAGAGCCTCAGGTAGACACATATCTACACAAACTCTTTTACACTGACATGCTTTTTATCCAATGTTCCTTTACAGACTCCCACAGAAACACACACGTATCATGACAATCTCAGATTATAAACATTATAATAATCCTACAATGAGAAGGTCAAAGGCTGTGGGCCAGAGTAACAGTCCATAGCACAGTGTGATACAACAATAATGTAAGGAAGAACTGTTTTTTGAGAGCCGGTGGAATGATTAAAAGACAATGACTGTAATTTAATTTAATAAATACCAAGAGTGCAATGTGAGGATGTTAAAAAGAAGAATTTTCAGCCCACAGAGTTAGATGGAAATGATAATTATTACCCAGTAGTGCATGTTAGTGGCTGCTGTTGCCATCAGTTGCTTTTTAAATCAGTACCACAAAGGTAATTTCTCCTTCTTTTGTTGGGAGTCAAGAGAATAAATTAATTTCACTCTAAATATTCCATAGGTGGCTGTCTCTAGCAGGCAACAGGCTTCATGGTTTGGAGAGAGCAGCGTTTGAGCCCCTTGCCAACCTCCAACACCTGGAACTGGGACACAACCCCTGGGAATGTGACTGCAACCTCCGCGATTTCAAACACTGGATGGAGTGGCTGCTGTACAGAGGTGGATGTTTGATTTGTGTGACTTTGAAAGGGTGTGTTTGATTTGAATTAGGGGATGGGACAAGAGGGCAAAGAAGGTATGAAGTAGTGGAAGGAAACTAGAGAATGCTAGTTTACCTCAGAGATAGATGAGGCTAGGTGTGTGTTTCCATTCGTGCATCCCTGTGCATCTAGCTACAAAATATAATTGCATCAGTGTGAGAATGCACATAACCATGCTTATTGTGTGTTTCTGTGTACTGTGTGTGTTAGCCACGTGTCTCTGCAGGCTGTTAGTACATCAGATAACCACAGCTGCTCTCCGCTCTCTCTTCATGTGTAAAAATCTACATTCACCTCAGCGCCTCGAGCCTCAGCTGCCCCGCTAATGAAGCATCTCTTCTCTTTTCTGCTCCATTCTCCTCTCTACTTCATTCCGCTCTCTTCTGCTTTGCTGGGCCCTACTCTCCAGCTCAGTTCAGTACACTTCAGACGGAGACTGACACACGGCGGACGTGATAATTTAATAATCATCAGAGCAGCAGAGAAAATTACAAGGAGACGTTTCATCGTTGAACATGAGACCATGACAGTATCTGTTAAAAGGGTAGATGATTCACGATATGTGTTATAGAAAATAAGGCAAAGTGCCGAACAAGTGTGAAAAGCTTGGTGACAGCAGCCCATGTTGACTTCTATCTGCTTCAAACCACTGCAAGCACACACAGCTGGGATATTTGGAGATATTTGGAGAGAGACACTGTGTTTGCTGAAGGGATTCTTTTGTCACACGCTGAGATAAAAGCATCTGCGGGCTAAATACCACTTTCCTCATTCTGTCTTTCTATTATCCTCCGCCTTCATCTCATTGTTTCTGATGATTAACATATCTTAGGGCACAGACCAGTGGTTTTCTAACACGTGACCTTGAGACAAATACTGTATGTGGAGACAAACGCAGCATGTGATGATAACAAAGTAGATTCCCTATCCCTCCCGCCGCTTGTGGGAATTAGTGACTCAGATATTTCTCTCTTCCAAACACACACTAGAGCTCTGCTGAAGCTAGGCATGTCATCTCTTGAATTATAGAAAGGCTTAGTTGAGGCTATCTCCAACTTAGTGTAGAGGGCACAGCAAACTCTGTGTGTGTGTTAAGTGATTCATGACTCATCCTAGTGTTGGCACAGCCACCTCCCTCTCTGTCTTTTCCTCTCTCTCAGTTAATTGGTAGTGCTTAACAGGCATAAGGCATTTCATAAATGACCTCTCCATGTCCTCCTGTCTCTGCACCTCTTTCTCTCTCCTCCAGGGGGGAAGGTGGACGCGGTGGAGTGCACACTACCCAAGGATCTGCGTGGGCGAGACATCCGTGGCGTTCCAGTGGAAATGTTCAACTACTGCCTCCAACTCGAAGATGAGAATGGAGGAGAGGATTCCCGTTCTGGACAAAGAGGCGTTCCTCCCTGTAGCAGGAACGCTCTTAACCCCAGCGGGGCAACACCAATTTCTGACAACAGCGGCAACACTGGTGACGACTCCTCTTCAAACACAGGAGGGGGAGGCGGGGGTGGGGAGGCCCAGTCGGATTGTGTGCGCACCCGTTACCGACCCGTGAGCGTGCGGCGTGCCATTGGCACGGTGGTGATTGCGGGTGTGGTTTGCGGCATTGTTTGTATCATGATGGTTGCAGCTGCAGCGTATGGCTGCATCTATGCCTCCCTGATGGCCAAATACCAGAGAGAGCTGAAGAAGAGGCAGCCGCTGATGGGAGATGGAGAGGCAGACGGGGAGGATAGGGAGGAGAAACAGATCTCCTCTGTGGCCTAGAGGAGTGATGGGACGGGGGAGGGTTGGCATGTCAATGGGTGAAGGTTGGAAGGGCGAAAATTTAAAGGGCTCAAAGAGGAGAGAGATGGAAGAGTTTGTTTTATGCACACAGACAGTTATGGTATCTCTCCCTCTGACTCTCAAACTGACACCTTTCTCCCACTTTCTGTCTTCCTTTCTTCGTCCTCTTTCTATTTTTATCCTTCTCCCTCTCTGTCCCTCCCCCTAACACACTCCCTCACACACATACCTTATCTGTTCCCTGATTTTCTCTTCCATTTGGAGCCCTTCTCACTGCAGTATTTGCTACCAATCATCCCTCCAACTCGCCTACCAACCACCTACTGCTGCTGTTGGCTGCTGCTGAATTTACCATTCTATTGGCCGAGTGAAATGGTACTCTCTCTTGTATGACACATATCATTTAAGCTGTTATAAGATACTCGTGGTGTACGGTCAGTCAGTATTTGCAGAAACTGGATTGAATTTTCAGGGATTTACAGCATGTATGGTGGCAATTGGACCAATATTCACAATAATGAAAAGAATCTGTGGTATTAGGCAGTGCCTGGCTTGTGCTTTGTTTGCATCTTTCTCCTCCTAAACCTCTCCAAAGCCAGTAGTTCCTCCAAAAAACCAGGACCCCAGTCCAGGACCCTTCACCCTCGTCTGGCCTAATGCTCCTCTGATGTTCCCTTGGACCTCCACATCCCAAAGAAACAGACAATATTGGAAAAGTTGGAGGAAATGAGGGAAACTTTGTGGATGAAAACAAAAGAGATGTCATTTATATAGTCAACACCTCTCTAGTGCTTTGTCACAGAGAATCCACTGGGGATACATACAGATTATATGATAATAGGATATGGAGTCTCCTGAGTCTTATGTCTCTTGGGACTTGTTACGGATGCTTAATGTACAATGATAATCCATCTGAATTGACAAAATGATTATTCATGGATGGAATAAAATAGATTCTATCCTATCTGGACCACATCTGTTTCTCTCTGGACCAACAACATCCTCCAGGTTTCACAGACTGGAGCTGTGTGCATGAGATTCTACCATGGATACTATCAGTCAGTTCAATGGGGAACAAACCATGTAACTGGAATTCGAATTTCCTGTATGTGTCCCTTGTCCTCAGAAAAAGGCTCTTGCTTACTGATGCTTGTTAAATGATTATGATCAGCATCTGGACAGATCAAAAACCTTTTATCATGGCGAGAAAAGGAATCAAATAAATGTTCTGGTATTGGACTCTGCCTCTAGGCTGGTTCAGAGACGTCTTCACAATGGTTTTAATGAAGAGATTTAAAGGACCACAGACTTTGCTTTAAAGCAAATATTCTTTGTTCTGAGCTCATTTTCAGACTGATTTCACCCTCAGGGGTGAGAGTTTGCTACTATGGCATGGAAAAACTATCTCAGAGAACCCTGTCCACTGGCAAGGACTACAAAAATCCATCTAAGGACTACAAACTTCAGACTCCTGCACTTTATTTCCCCAATCAGTTCCCCTCTTGCCTCCCTCTCCTTCTCCCCTTCCCTCTCTTTCTTTCTAAGAAGGATGATTTGCCCAGAGGGATTATAACGAACGAGGGATTAAACAAAAAGACGCTGCTATTTTTCCCCCTCCTCCTTCTTGTCCCTTTATCTCTCTTTCCATCTTTCCAACCAGTGCTATTTATGGAAAGTTTTTCACACTTCCACCTCCTTTCTTTCCTTTCTTCAGTCCCTTCTGCCATGTTGTTGTCCCTTGTGTTTTTCCCAAAGGATTTGCAATATGCAATGGAAGTTATATCACTATAACTTGAAAATGTAGTCACTGCCAAAGAGTCTGTTCTGTTATCAGCTCAATTTAGTAATCATCAGTAATTTAAATCAGTTTGATTAGCACACTTTCTGGATGCATTCACAGCAAAAAATTGTTTGTTTTCTTTACATAGTGTTTTCACAAATATCCTAATTTACGCCTTCAAAATATTTTTGTAAAATTTAACATTTTATCATTAGCAGAGTAGGACACTTGTGTCATAAATCATAAACTCATAAATCTGGCTTTCATTGCATATTGCTCCCCCTGCAGTAGAACTACTGTTCCCTTTCAATTTTTAATTGGCTGGAAGTAAACTTATACTAATAGTGTGTTATATTATACCTGGGTATGATACAGATAAATATTACTATACTAGTCTCTACTATAGTGTGTTGGCCCAGCGATCCCCAAAATGTTTTTGACGTAACTGTATCAATTCATGATGTATGTCTTTTGTTGTGTTTATAATGTCTGTGTTTCCTTCCATTTTAGGTTTTAAAATCTATGTAATGTTTGATTATTTGTCGTGTTTTATTTCATTTGTGTTCAGTAGTTGGTGAAGTTTCTGTAAGAAGCATAGAAAGAGTTTGGCCAGAGTGTAAAAGGGCCCCATGTTGCTGCCTCGTCTCTGAAATTTAGCATTTTGATACTACTTAACATTGAGTCACACAGGCAACAAGTAACTTTTTTGTTTTAATATGATTTTCTTCCTTACTTAATGCTGTAGGGCTGGCTTTATCTCCTACAAATTACCTTTGATTATATTATGCAACTGGTCAGAAATAGTCAGTTGAATACCTTCATCAGTGGGTCATAAGCTCAGTCACCATTGTGTTACCTCATTAAGTGATAGATAATGACTTAACAATTATTTAAATGAAATCTTTGAGACTACCACTTTAACATGACCCAACTTGAGGAAGTGAGAAAGTGTTAGGTAAGAGATGGGAGGGAATG
Source organism: Lates calcarifer (assembly GCF_001640805.2). Lineage (NCBI taxonomy): Eukaryota > Metazoa > Chordata > Actinopteri > Centropomidae > Lates > Lates calcarifer. Next base: position 5,856,907 of record NC_066850.1, read on the forward strand.
GTCATGGTTAAATTATAAAAATGTCAAAGATAATGTCTTGTATAAGATGGGACTTGAAATCAGAGTGTTGAAGACACACTCTTACATTTTGCTGCCTTTATGAACATTACACTACTTCTTGCATCAATAGTGACACCCCAGAAAGGTTGCATATAAATCTTTTTTGTAGGAGAATGAACTGGTGGGATGCATAAGTCAAGATGCACAAGATGCTTGAGTTGAGTTTGGTTTACGATTATTTGACCCCTCAGACCAATATTTGTATTATAAATTAATTCTAATTAAGCTGGAAGGCTTAAATTAAGAATTGGCATCTTCAGGAGATGCGTGAACATGTAGAAAACTGCTATTTTAAAGGGATTTAAGTGGCAAGTATAAACTTTGCCATTAACTTCAAAGGGACTCAGAGGCAGTAACTGAAAGAAAAGCAACATCTAAACTCTTTCTATAAATCTAGAAACATCATCCTCTCACTCCCTGGTCTGCAGGTCTTGTGTTGTTGGTAGCTAAGTATCTTAGCTAGCTGAATCCTGTTCCTATAGCCTGTGTGTGTAAAGAGTAATAAATTATAGTTTGCTACGTAAAAGCTGCAGCAGCCATGTTGACTGAGGGCCTCAAAGACTTCAATGCCCAGAGATCTATGGTGTGTTGTGTTATTATGATGATTGTGATTATGACGATGATGATATGATGATGAAGCATTTCCTGGTCAATATGCATTAATTTAAATAAAAACATATCACACTTATGTCAAACTTACATCCAGACCACTGACAAAGCTTGAAAGACACTACAACTACCCATTTTTTCAACATTATCAATGGCACAAAATAAAGTAGACATTAAGCAGGCTAGAAAACTTGAAGGTTAAAGCCTGGTATTTTACACATACAGTATTGTACATTAGTAATACTGGATAATAACTACTGTCATTAATTAGACTAAATTAAATAATAATTGTCAGTTATCCTAGCTTAGTTTCAACTGATCTGGGGGCCTATCTCATCCCAAATTAAATTTTTGGGTGAAAAAGACAAGACAGAAAATATAATGTGAGGAAATATATACAGAAGCTGAGGTGGAATAAATGCACAGGGGCAGATGAAACATAAATCAGTCGTGACAACAGCTTTTCTGTAGAATGTACTTTATCCCATTGTCTCTGTCCCTTGCCCTCTATCTCCTCTCACCTTTCTCTGATTCTCATTGTCTCTCTTCTTCCCTTCTGCTCTCACTTATCTTGTCTCCATTTATCTTTCTGTCGCCTGTTCTCCCATCATTTTTTTTAGTCTTTTCACCTTCTTTTCTCTCATCTCTGCCCTCTTTATCCTTTGCTGTGTCTGGTCTATTGTGAGTCTTTTTTTCACTTTTCACCTCCCCTATCTTACTTCTTTTTCTCCCTCTTTTTTATCCTTATCCCCTGCTTCCTCTCCTCCTCCCCCATGTCACATATCCTCTCTTTATCCTTTATTCTTTCCATACTCTCTCACTCTGTCTTTTTTATTTGCCCACTTATCGCTATTTCTTCTTCTCTTTCTCTCAGTCTGCTTCTCTGTCAGTGGGAGCGTATTAGGTTTATTTACATACAGCCTGTCACTTCTGCCACTGAGATATACTAATCCATTGCTGAGCCTTAGAACAGCATAAACACAGTGTTTTTGTAGTCACTGTTGACTGATTTTGGATCAGCCTCTGAAATACCAAATCCCTGGCCTTCATCACAGGAGCGGAAATTAAATCTGCCACCAAATCAGCATGAAAGCTAAACCCAAAATGCACTGAGACGCGGGTGGTAAACTGACCAGTTTCTGTTCAGACAAACACTGACACCCAGTGGTCATAAATGGAATCACAACCTTTTTAACTGGTTATTGCCATCACGGTATTAAATATTTGCATTAATCAGAAACCATATTTCATCTCAAGAAAGACAACTCTGATGTGTAAAATAGCAGCTGTTTACCCACCATGTTCATAAAGTGAACGTCGGGTGATTTTTACAAGATATTTGTCAAAAAGATATGTCAGCTGCATAGCCTAAGTCCAGCTGTCCAGTTTGTCTGCAAATACCTGTGACTCTGAACAAGACACTGAAAATGTGTTAACATTTTTGTGCTACATTTAAACTGCAAATTCTAATTTTATTTACACGCAGATTTGTTTAAATGCTAGATCAAGGAATAGGTACACTCATACAAGCATAGGAGTGATGCCAAAGGTGGATACAGTACAGCTTTTTGGTTGTATGTACTGTACATATGGCCTGTGATGAGGCAGCTTTTGAATATTTGATCCCCTTGTGAGATAAATGTGATGAGAGAGCCTCGCTTACTCATATATGGCAAGAAACAGATGCAGAGAGGAAGCGCAAGAGCAAAGGAATAAGAGAAAGAATGACATGACAGGGGAAAGAGAGTAACAAGAGGAAGAAAAAGACAGAGAGGAAAGCAAGGGGGAAGTGAAGGGAGACAGGTCTGACAGCTTGGGAAGGGAGAAGCTAAAAAAAGAGAGATGTATGTGAGGGTTTAACAGGGTAAAGAAGAGTGTCAAGAGGGTGAAACATAGTGAGTCATGTTTGTGTGTGTGCGCGCGAGTGTGTGTGTGTATAAGAGAAAGTCAGAAAGAGCAAGTCTATAAAACATTGATACAGCCTTTTCCTCTGTGTTGTTGTTGAAGTGAGGCAGGTGGTAGAAAAGCTGTTCCACTTGACATCCAGTGATACAGCAGTGAATAAAAATGTCTGTGACCTTAGACCTTGAATTGATGATCATCATTTGACAATCTACCATCTGAAAAGCCAAAAACCCTGTTTATATCAATGAATATGACTTATTACAAATATTTTACCTTTGCATCTTCTTGGTATTAATAGTACTCTGCTACTTTTTTTTTTTAAAGATGTAACAGTTATTTAATATCTGTATGCCATTTCTAGTTTCTAGGGTTACTGAAAATTGCCGATAGAGACAGTATAGTAGGCCAAAGCAGAGCTCTGGATTTAACATCCTATGACGTTAATGTTCCTAAACAAGCAGAGAGAGAGAGATGAACAAAAAAAGCGAGAAAAAAGAGAAACATTAAGAATGAGAGGCAGTGAGATTAAGAGACAGAGAGAAACACATCTATTTTGAACTCTCGCTGGCTTCTCCCTGCTCCCCCTGTTTTCCATTTCCAAATATAACATGATTTTCACACCTGAGACAATTTCTACAAAAGCTGTGAAATACAGATAAGTGTGTGTTTGTGTGCAAGTGTGTCTGAGTGTGTATGAGTGTGTTTTTCTGTCTGTCCTTCACCGTAATGAGATGCCAAATGCATACAGGTATACACTCAGTCAGACACACACACATACACACACACACACCGTCTCAGGATGCAGCTCAAGAGAGTCTTGTCGCACTCAGATAATTATGACTGATGAGTGTGTCAGTCACAGATGGGCTTACCAGGACAAACACATACACAAAAACCCACACATCAGGAAACAGTGAAACAAAGCCAGAGACTATAAGGCAAAATGTTTCTGTGTAAAATACACACTCAAGCATAGACTCAATCACACAATTACAGCTCCATAAACGTTTCCTTATTCTTATTTTATGAGACGTCTTCAACAAAAGATCATACACAAAATCGTCAGGAGCCTGGATGAAACTGAAGATTAGAAGCTACTGAAGAAACCAGCCACAACAAAGGTAAAGCTGTAGCCACAACAAAAGTAGCTGTTCTGGAGCTTTAACCAGAGACAATATCAAGGAGGACTAGAGGGACTTGCTTTTAATTATATCACATTAAGTTGCCCAGTTTTCATCGAGTAGATGTTCAAATTTCCACTTAATCGATGCACTTGAAAGATTTGTCCATGTTATCTTCAAACGCAAGTCCATGACAAGTATTTTTGTGTGCATTGGACATTGATTTTTAACAGTTAGTACTTAATATAGTTTAGTTTTTTGTCTTTACAGTTTACATCTTACCATATTTCATACTATCTTACTGATTTATTTGATAACAAAGTTTATTATTGAACTGTAAAATATCTATTTATGCATCTTCATTAAAAAAAATTAGATCAGATTCTGATCATCAGATTTTTAAAATAATTTTCAAGGACTGATATCAGTACCTATCCTTAAAAAATCAGTATCAGTCAGGTCAGGTCATGCTCTAATCACAACATCTGTATGAACTATTCATCCTATTGAGGAAACCTTGCCAATTAAATTAACTGTGGTGATCTTCAAATCTTTGCAAATTGCACAAAATCTGGCCCTCATAAGACCTTACTATCTCATCCACACCAACTTTACAGTGAATACCACAGCAGAATAAGTTTGTGAATACCATACAAGCTAAACTTTTTTTGGAACCTGCTACAATGATACAATAAAGTATGCAACTTTGTCATTAATTTGTAATGACAACCCAGCACATCAAAACCAGCAATTAGAAGGTGATACGACCAACCAGAGATAAAGGAAGAGAATGGTGGAATGAGGCATGTATGTAAAAGACAGAGTGTGACAGTGTGTATGTAAATGAAAATTGTCATCCTACCTCCAGCGATGGCAGTTTTCGTGCCCACCGTCACAGTGACAGCAGTGGTGGCGATCACTATCCTCCCTGCTGGGAGAGCAAGACACACAATTAGCAAGAAGTAGTAAGAATATAATACCTTATCAACACATGCATGTAGGAACATGGGTGCATGCATGAAAAGCACAAGACATAAATATTCCTTCCAAACATAGACACATGCAGGTGTATATGCATGCACAGGAAATGAACAGGAAAATGTTCCCAGAAATATTTAATTTTCACATACTCATCTTTTGTGAGCACCCACAGAGGTAGTGACAGCTGAAGTGTTAGTACAGATATGCCAAAATGTGTTTGCAAATATGTGAGTGACAGACTGACTTGGACTAGGGAGGTGATATTTACTAAAGCCATGCATTCATTGTCTGTGTGTCTATTCGCAGCCTTCATGCCAGCAGATGCCAACTGTCACCAAGCCACAGATTCCAGCCAGATTAACATTTTAAGCATTATGTAACACAGATTATGAGAGCTAACCAACTAATACACTCATAACAGAAGGCCTCTGTCTGTGTATTATGTGTTTCCATGTGCCTCATATTTATATTTCTGTTATTCACTCCCCTAAGACAAAACCAGTCTATGCCTGCAGGATAGTCACAGAACTGGAAATTCTATAATGGGATTTTACTGGTTTTCAAGCCACTGCATATTGTAAGATGGTGTAGTAACATAATGATGACAGAAAAAATGACAAGCCAACAAACTATGAAACCAGATTCTGACTTTCCTCAGAATCAGCAAAATACAAATGAACCAAAACCTTACTGACTGCCTAAGAGGAGAGGAGGTTCCCATACTTAAATTGCATGCTCATGCAGTGAGAGAACGAGAGAGAGAAAGTGGAGAAGAAAAAAAGAGAAAAAGAGCAGAGCTAGAAAAAGATAAAGAGAAGAAGAGTCTGTTAAAGAGAAGGGTGAAGAAATGGAAAAGAAGGGCCACAGCACTCCTCGTGCTTTGAAGGGGTGAGGAAGAACACAACCAGCGGTAAGTAAACAGAGGAGGCATGCCAAGTATCAGTAACAGTTTTCCTCTACCCTCCTCCTCCTCCTCCTCCTCCACCACCACCACATCCTCCTCTGCCTTCCTTCGTTTTCTCCCTCCCTCCTCCGATTGGTGCTCCACCTCCTCTGCACCCAAGGTGGTGCTATAGTCAGCCTCATAGTCCCTGAACACATCTGAACACAACACACTGTATTTACCATCACCCCAAAAATTACAGAGGGCTCTTTAATGTTTAAACATCAAATATTAAAATGATGGTGGTATGATAATATGTCTCATTATATCAGTGTAAACACATTATCAATTATTTATCACCATCTTAAAATAGGATTTAGAAATAGAGCCTCAAACTCTTTGTCATCCTCTACATGTACCGTCAAGATTTAAAATCTTTAGATTCGGTACATATAATTTAGTCTCTTTTCTATTTGAAGTTTTGCTGGTGGGTGAAATCATAACTAGCCTTACATTTATCTGTAAATGTAAGGCTACATTTAATTAGAATTTTTAAGTAAATGAGGAAGTGGATATATACGCACACCCTGTACTCTGTCATGAGGAAGAGCAGTATTATCAGCCTCAACCTCATTGAATATTCTGCAACTCAGCCTAATTACATTTTATTTATTACAAGTCTGCACTGTGTTGTGAAGATGAAAGTCAAATCTCTTTTTTTAAAGTGCTTAAATTACTCACTGTAGTAGAGATGAGTAAGAAAATAAAATCCAAAGGCACAGTAGAGCCAAGCTCAAAATCACATCTTACTTCATTTTTCAACTAGATTTAAAAATGGAGTTAAGTGTTAGTATGAGATGAGGATAAACATGATGACAGTAGCTGTTAAAGTTGTCAGTCTGGAGCTGCCAATTATTCTTCATGGTAGTAACATTCACATGTGCCGAAATAGAAAATCCATCACGACTGAACTGACACTTTCTTGGCATTTTGTCTCATTAAAGAAACATTCTTCAGACTTTCCAAACCTGAGCAAGAAACCATGTTGATACAAACTACATAAATTCACAATGAAGTAAACAGAAAGGAGCAGTTGTAACCTGCTGGCTACAGAGAAATGAACCTGTCATTGAGAGAGATTTGGTTCAACCTGCTGAAAATGGCTGAGAAAATTGGATATAAAAAAAGCACAAAAAATGTTTTTTGTGTCCATGTGTGTGTGTGTGTTTGCTCAGTAAAGGCATCTCCTATACCTCTAGTGTCCTGTCTGGGCATGTAGTATAGAAACTGTCCAGCTGGGTACTCGGCTGCTCTGCGGTACCACACTGGGAAATGGTCCAATGTGAACATATTCTCCTTGTCTGTGGAGGTCAGGAAAGACCTGGGGAGAGACAAAAATAAGCTTAAAGAAAAACCTACTGCCTAAAAATGATGACAGTAGGTAAGAAGGAAGAAAGAAAAGTAGGATAGGAAAAAGAAAACCACATTCAGGGACGGTTGAGGAAAGAAACATAATAACATACTAAAACATACTAAGATGGAAATTGTTAATGTGTTTGCAGTTGTTACATCTCAACAGCTGGATGTCCGCATGAAAACACAACCCAGACATACTGTATGTCTGTGAGAGCAACACAGTCTTAAACAGTGTCCCCTCTGGAGTGATGAAACCTTAAACAGGATTCTTTACTTTGACTTGGAGAGTCATTACCAGCTTTCCTTTCATTGACCACCAGAGGGCGAACTCACACTTTACTGTAATTCAAGTCTTTAATTGCTATAACTGTCACATAAACAGATTTAACACAATTTTAATATACAAAATGTGTGTGTTTTTACACTCACTTGGCAATTCTTTTCTCAATACCAGTGTACCGCTGGAATCTCATCAGGCCTGAACGGGTCCCCAAGAATGCGGTTTCTACCCCGTCCTCCATACTGAGAGATATAGAGAGAGGGAGGGAGAGAGAGTAAAACAGAGAGGTGGGTAGAGAGTGACAAGGTAAATATTGTTAAAATAAAATGAACAATCATGTGTAAAGTCCACATTTTAATTGAAAGAACATTAAAGTGGGTGTGCATGTGTGTTAATATTAACCCAGATGTGTTGAGCATAAGAGCTGTCCAATACGCTTCCATAGGAGCCGTGACTACAGCATCAAACAGAGTTTGTTGCAACAGCTGCATATCACCTGTAGAGGGAAAAACATAAATCTAATAATCATGTTAATGTGTCTCATTTTAAGTTGATCTGCTTTCTGGTGTACATGTAAACACACAGCATCCTCTTGCTGAGAAATACCAGGGTTAAAGTGTATTTTATTTTTCCTAAATCAAGAGATGGTGTGCCAAAACTGAAGAGTCCACTTACACTCCAGATCTGGTTCTTTGCCAGTGAGGTATCGCACTACAGCTTGCAGCTGGCTCAGCTTGCGATGGGCTGGGTCAATGTCCGTCTCACAGTATGTCCTACGAACACATACAGACAAGCATGATAAAAAATGAACAGACGTGTTATGATGAAGAACTACATCCAGCGATGTAGTGTGAAACCCATAATGTCTATGTTTCACCAGCTCTACTCACCACTCACTGGCTATGGTCAGATCTGGAGCCAGTAAGTCATGAAGACCTGAAGCAAAACAGAAAAAAACATATGAGCAAGGAAGAGTAAGAAAGACAGATAGATTGAGACTGAAGAGGGAGACTTACCTTCCTCCACAGAGACGTTTCCTGTGAAGATATACTGTCCATATCCCCTGGTTAACACTATACCCAGACTGTCAGACACAGAAAAGAGATTTATTTTATTTTGCATTATATTAAATGTTGAAGTTTTAGAAAGACAATATACACTGTGACAATATACTGTGACTTTATTGCCACTGGCAGAATGAATCATGCTCATGATAACTATTTTAGGGCTCATAGATTTTTCCAGCTATAAGCATTAGTTGTCACTCTGAGCATCAGTGTTGGCTAGACATAATATCAGACTAGAACAGATCCTGTTAAGTTAAAAGCAATCAGACAAACCTGAATGGCGTCTCATTTAAGATGGTGTAGAAATAATCATTCTTTAAGAACATTGCTCTCCTCTGTGAGAGAAAAAAAGAGCAACAGAGTTTATAAAAATAATAGTGATAGCAGAGAGAACAATAGACAGCTTGTGCAAAAAAACACAAAAGGACTAATAAAATTAAGAAATACAACAGAGAACAAAACTTGAATAGTACAAGAACAGAAAATAAAACCTTGAAGGAAGACAGAGAGGGAAATGTAATCTCCGATCTAATAGTTAAGATATTTCCCTTTGTAAAAAAAGTACTCACTCCTTTATCCACTGAAGTTCTCACGTCTAAAGATAATGTTCCAGTTTCTCCTTTAACCATGGCCGTCCTCAGCTAAAACATAGACATGAAGAGTTTCATTGTATTGTGCTATAAATGCAACCTCACACTAATATACAGTAAAAAGAAAACAGAGAACCGTAAAGGACAGAAATGTCTGTGTTAGTGTGTGTTTCTCACTCTCTCCTCAGTGTCTTCCCACTCCACCTCTGACAGATCAACACTGTTGTAGTTGGGTTTGGGCTTTAGCTTCTTCCCTTCCTTATACTGTCACCCACACATAGAAATGCACAAACGTCATCAACAACAAAATACGTCTTTGGTAACAATTTTTCTTTTTACCTTGCATGGATAAGTAAAGGTGTAAAGTTTGAAATGTTTCTCAGTTCAATATTTCACTGTATAATACAATGTGAGTCTGTACCAGAGGTCGTAGGTCAGGATGCGACAGAATGTAGCCATTGTTAGTGATGAGGTAGGCGTAACCATGGACACCCAACTGAAAAGGCAGAGATCAGACACAATCACACAGAGTGCATCATCAACATCACTGGGGGAGAATCAGTGCGGTATTTTACAGTACAGTATGTTCCAACTTTGTTTGTGTTATAACACAGTACACTGTTTGCTGTGAATGGTTCACCTTGTATCTTGGAGCTAATCTCATCAGTTCTCTTAGGGCCACGTCAGTTCCCACCACTCCCAGTAGAATCCCATGAGACAACTACAGGAAACATACAACAGGTACATTAACTGACAAACAGAGAATAAAATATAAAATTGATACTGAAATGTGATGGTTTGTGTGGATTCTGTATACTTTGAAAATGGGTGCTTACTCATACATATGAAGCAGAAAAGGCATTCATGGATAAAAATGCACAAATTTTAAGTGATGCCTACTGAAAGTAACACTATTAGTGGTGATAAAATTCATACTTACGGTCTCTTTTTTCTTGCTGAATACAGGCATGGCTACAGAGGTCATCAGGAGCAGGCTTTGGGCCTGAGTATTGAACAGCTAAGATCCACACAAACAAAAAATGTTTTTCATCAATATATCAACTTACATTTCACTTTCCTCTGTTAAAAAGCAAAGTTAATTAGCTTATGAGCAAATTATTATAATTAATGAAGGCAGCTGATGAAATATGAGGAGTATTTACCCATGGTGGAAAACAAAGTGAAATGTGAATGCATGGATTGGAAGGCAATATTTTGTTTGGCTAACTTTTCTAAACCAAAGACGTTGGCATTACATTAAGCTAACCAATATTCACTCAAATAAGTTTAAAAATGCTCCTGTAAAATGACTTAAATAGAAAGTAAAGCAGTGGAGATAAGTTTCAAAACTGACACAAAATTAAAAGCCACCTAGCAACTTCAAAGCAGCATGATAACCTTCAGGTTTCTGGGGAAACCTAAACTATTTCACACCACTAGAAACAGTTAGCTGTTGACTGTAAATAAAGGGATAAGCAAGACATTACAGATACTATATACTGTATTTCATAGCTAACATTAATTAAAAGGGAAGTTTAGCAAAGTAAAGTTGTAAAGCTCTTAATATGATTACCTCTTGTGTGCTTGGAAACTGAAGGTGGAGATGGAGGGGAGGAAAGAATAAAAAGCATGAAATGGCAGTGAAAAGATTAGCCACACATGGTGCAGATGAAGAGATACCGAAATGAAGGAGAGAGACAGGGCAGGCAGAGGTGGGCTGGTATGGTGTATGGGTATCTTTGTAGCAGTTCTGTGTGATTGCTAGGATGTTGCTAGGAGATAGTGTTGGTGTCTGGGATGAACTGGATGGAGGGGTTTTGAATGAGAGAGAGACAGACAGACTGCATTTGCTCTGTTGCCATGAAGGAATAAAATTGGATAATAATAGATAACAGAAGATAATAGTGTGTGTTCCCCATCAAGCACACTAATACGAAGAAGTAGACTGACCACACTGTCCATGTAGGCCTCAGTCCATATGATGTCATGATCATGGTTGATGACCATAGGCCGGCTGAGAACATGGAGGTACTCCATAACATTTTCCTGTACGTCAGCAAGTGTGGAAATGTGTGTGTAGTAACCTGTAGTAGACACAAATACATGTACACATTTACCATATATAACAACTTACTGGGATGGAAAACCTTAGGACTCACAAATTTTAGCAAATAAAGTGTTACCATATTATGTTTATCTTTCTGCCTCCTACCTTTGGGTATTATTTTAAGAGCAATAAATTCATTTATCTGACATCAGAAAACCTTGTGGTCCAAACACTAAGCTGTTTTTTCATGAAAAAAACAGCTTTAATCTCCCATCGATGTGAATGTGCTTTTGACGTTTTTTTAAAGCTTGGCTTAGTCTAACGTTTATGGCATTTCTACAAGTGGAGGACAATGACGTCAATGGGATACCTGCAGTGAAGCTGCTCAGTGACAACAGACTACTGAAGCACTGCCAGATATGAATATGTGAAACCCATTTTGCCTTTGTAGAGTCGCCTCAAGAGCGCTGCTGTTATTATTGTTAAGTAGACCTCCTTGCTCAACTAAAACTGAAACTGCATATAGGAGGTTTTTGCAGGAGTATAACAATGAGCATGTTTGTCTGTTTATGACTGATATTTTGTTGTTGGCAAAAGCAACCGCCAGTGCACGCAACAGAAGGGATTGCACCTGTTACCCATTACACACAGACACACACACAGACACACAAGTATGATTTTTTTTTTTTTTTGGCCAGGAATGTGTTTACAGTGTATCTGTGCTTATAATCAGGTATTTAGTCAGGGGGTTTTGATGTGCTCGGAGCAGGATAAAGTGATTATTTTCAGGTCTGAGCTGCTGCATGACCCCATGTAATTCACAAGAGGGCAGCACCTGATACCCTGTTCCACAGCACCACCTGGGAACACCACAGACGGCCAACAGACCTTTTGTCTTGGTAAAAGAAACGGCTTTATTGAAGACTTAAAAAGTTTCATATCTATTTCCCTATTTGTCGTTGCTCAACTTTCCCATCTGTATTATAAAGGTTTCATCTGCAGCAGATTAAGCACTTGATTCCTCCCAAAGACAGCAAACTAAAGAAAAACCAGCTGGTTTTTACCCTTGTTGTTGCAGGCAATCCATTTGACATTTTCGGCAAATGTCATCTCTCTTCCAATTAGATAGGTGAACACTCGAACCTGGAGAGACAGCAGAGAACAGTATATAGTAACATGTGATAAATCACCCCCATTTAATTCTCCAAACAACTTAATACAAATAGTGTAATGTGCTCACAGTACATTTCACTAGTGCTGGTTGTTTGCTCATGCTTGTGCGTGAGAGTGTGTGTCATACCCGTCGTTCTGGCCAGTTGAACTCTTCAAAAACATCCTGGAAGTCCTCCATGGCTCCGTCTGTTATCAGCATGATGGCCTGGTTACACAGGCTGCCCTGGCCCAGCGCTGCGGCCTTAACACACACACAAGCACGCACACCATTTATTTAATCTCTAGACGTTGTGCTTAAGAAAGCAATTGACTCAGACTCATTTGAGTGCCAGCAGTCCTGTATATTGTTAATCGCTAACCATTTCTGTGACTGTTGAGTAACTAACCTCATTGAGGATCTTGAAAGATTCCTTCATTGCATTTTTCACTTTGCCCTCTCCTTTGACATGAAGTTCTTCAACCAAAAGTTTGAAATGCTGGAGACAGAGACACAACAAAGTTTTTCTTTTAAATGGACACTGTCACTAAGCCCTGGATTTTACTCTTAATTTTACTCTTAGTTAATGCAGGTGAATTGGTCACCGCAGAGAAAGAGGGAGAGAGAGATCATGAGGAAGTGAGAGAAAGAGTGTAGAGGAGGGATTATCCCTGGTTCCCTGGCACACTGACCAATTACAGCAAAGTCACTACAACACCAGGACGTAATCAGGATTAATCAACATGCGCACACACAGAGACACAAACACGGACACACACACACACATGCTGTGATGAATGACTACACTGTTGTAGGTCCTACCACTGAGTAGACAAGAGATAGACCAAGCCACCATACAGAATTTGATACCCCCTTACAAATACAAGATAAGTGTAAATTGTTGCTGTGATTATTCTTGTATATGCTGTGATTCTATGCTGTATATTAACAAAACTGATTTTAAAAAAGTTTTTAAACACACATTGGTCTCTGTTAGAGTTTGGGTAAACTCCTTCTGACTTACAGTGGGAGTAAACAAGGTTAATAGTGGTTAGGTAATGTAAGAACTCTTGTATAACAGCCACAAAACTTGAGATTGTCCTCCTGTAAATGTGTGTGTATGCATGTGTTACATGAGTTAATGCGTAAGTATGTCAGCCAACATCTGTAAGCCCATTCTGTTACAGCCTGCCTCTCTAGGCATTCAACCAATCAAATCCCTCGCTGACAGGTCATGTGACCTACTTAAAATTGTCAGCAGCCAGCAACCTTACCTGATCTGCGATGATGTGAAGGGGAGTGAAAGTAGGGCATACATCCAACGCATAACACACACACACACAAGACTGAACAGACTGAGCAGGTGTTGGGACATACAAAACAGAAGAAACAGGAGATGAGGAGGAAAAAAGAGATGAAAACAGCAATAAAACAATGAAATATTCTTGGAGTTGTACATGTAAATTAAAAAAGGTGCAATGGAAGAAAAGAAATGTCAACGATGAAGAAGAGGAGATGGTGCATGATGGAAAGAACTGGAGAAAATATCTGTATTGTTAAAACACTAATAGACAAAGAGCGCACACACACAAGAAACATGACGTGGTTCTCCGAGTTTCATCACTGAATCCTGCAACAAACAGTTTCTCACCCGGGAAAACACAGGTTCACCATGATGTTTCAACTGTGATCTGATGACTGCATAATCTTTGTCTTTGGAGGATTAGCAAGATAACAGCTTACGATTAATAGGTTAACAGAGGTTAAGTGAATTAATTAGCTGTGAGCCCCTGTGTGTGTTTTGTGTGTGTGTGTGTGTGTTACCTCTCTGTTATCCAGATCAGCTTGTACCAGTGTGCCCTTGAAGCAGGGCTCCACGTAACGAACATAGTCACTGTACTGGAGAGAGAAACCACATATACCATATGACTCAATATAATCAATGATCAGCACGATCAATAGTCAACATGATGAACTTAGCCAGTGTCTGATTCTGTGACACAGACACTGATTATACAAGTTTAAAATATCTGAATGCTGTTTATTTAATTTAATTAACTAGTAAATTAAATATGACCTGGTAGTCAACTGATATTTAATTCAAAGTTTAAGATGGGTCAAGTCAAGTTCAGAGCTAAATTACAATATGTTATCCCTCACAAGAAAATGGGATTTAAACCCTTATTTCTGACTGAGGATATCTCATTTCAAAATAAAACTCAAGCACTGACTTTCATTTTGCTGCATGGTCACTCCATTGACCAGAGTGTAGCTTTAAATTCTGTGTAAAAACAGCTTAAGGGCAGCGGATTTGCAGGAGGCGTATGATTACACACACAGTAATACCAGGATAAACCATGCTTATTACACCGATTTGTAGTTGTAGGGCTACGCACAGCCAAAATCCTGAAAAACTGAAAAACTAAATGAATTGAAGTTTTGATGTGACGCCTCTTTACTGTACCTGCATATTTGCTTGACTGATTTGTGTGTTAGGGTGTTAATCTCTATGTCACACTCAACAGGACTTAAACACACACACTAGTGAGTCTTAAACTGCTCACGTGTGTCTGTGATCTTTCCTCTGTGTGTGTGTGTGTGTGTGTACTTACAGCTATGATGTTAACAAAGTCATTTTCTCCCAGTGTGTCCAAGATTGTATTGATGGTGTGTTTGGCTATGGTCAGTCTGAGTCCTTTCATACTGCCACTGACATCCACCACAATTACCACATCTTTAGGAGACGTGGCTGCTTGGATATACCTAGAGAGAGATGTAGGGAGCAGTACAGACCATTTTTAACATAATGTAACCCAACATTGCCATTAACAGAGACTGTATGTTATTTACCAATAATCTAGTAGACAGACAGAGCTGACAGAGTTCAAGCCTTATCCTTTTATTTGTTCCTCTGCTCTTCCATCCGTGCTTCCCTTCATCTCTTTATCACTGTCCCCTGATTTTCCAAGCTCATTAACATTAATGAGATTTCTCCCACAGCAGCTGTGATTGGAAAACTCTCCAGCTCAACACTGTCTTGTCCTTGACTTTCCGCTCTCCAGAGTACAGTATGTTTGTCTGAGAACCAGAGTTCCTGGAACTTAATTTACTGTTTCCGAGCAGTAAATCCAGGTTCTATTTTACTTGGTAGACCTTTTACATGGAAGACACTGTGACATGTCACAGTAGGAAAAGGGCAGGTGTAAAAAACTGAAACTGAAAAAGGGCAGCACAGTGGTGATTAGCACTGTTGCCTCAACAACCCCTAAGGATAAGTGATATATATAATGAATGATTGAATGACACTGAGAAAACTAAACATTTAGACACTCAGTGATGTCTAATGGTGGCTGATGATTGTTGGCACTGAGTTTCAACTGGAGTTAGGGGTTGAGCTGAGTCACTCTGGTTCTTCTGCCATCCTTCAGTGCACAACATTCATAAGGACGGCATCCTGAGAAGCACTATCTTGCTCCTAATGCATCAATAAGGAAGTAGACCTGAGACAGACATGAATATGGACTTACCAATTTCTGTTTCTGGCATCAAAGGTGACCACACCGTTCTCATCTGGAATCCACTGGATCCCTGGAGAGAAAGAGAGGGAGACAGATGGAGAGAGAGAGTGATCAAAAAGTGATGGTCAGATGGCAAACCGCAGCTGCTTGAATGGATGGCTGGATGAACGAATGGATGCAAGGATGGATGGTGACAGACTGTCAAATGAGGGAGTGATGGATGAGCTAGCAGATGAGTAAAACAAGCTGTGTCACAAATCCTCTGCTAATTACTCCTCTCCCTTACACACACACACACACACACACACACACACACACACACACACAGAGGAGGACTCATCAGCAGCCACATTGTGGATGAAACTGAGTCATCACGTTTGACCGACAGTTTCCTGCATCGTCAGTTGCTGTGTAAGTATACTGTTTGGCTTGTGTGGCTTGATGTTTATGCACAGCTCTGCTCTCAGCTCCATGTTGTCTCAACATTGTGCCAACTCTGGAGAAGATACTGAAAACTGATACTGATACTGAAACGTGTGTGCTGTCCTAAATGTATACATACCTGGGTACAGCCTGAAGAAGCCTGTGGCGCTGCCAAAGTACTGCCATGTGAGAGTTGGATCTTTCTGGAAGTTATCGATGAACACATCATTCAGAGCCTCAGACATGAAGACGCCATTAACAATGTCTGGATCTGCAAAAAGCGAGAGGAAGAATAAAATAGATATTCTACAGGTGATGTGCAAGGGAATGCAGGCTGCACAGTGTGTGAGTGTTACCTCTGTTGTAGACATTAGTGGGGACTTGTATGTTACTCTGTTGTGTATTGACTGGCAATTTATTGAAGTGTTCATTTTCCTCCAGGGGGAATTCTCCTCCTAGCGGCACTGGGTTCCCATCCTCATCCACCGTGTTGATCAGCATGGAGTTATAATAGTCAAACTAGGTGGAAAAATAACAGATATGACTTTATATAGAATATATGATGAAAAGTTGAGGACAGACAGTACAGTATGCAGGTGTCATATAGGCTTATGTTCAACACAGTGCAGTGTGTAGTGTGCAGATAAACTTTAATCTTCTTATAGCTTGATGAGACTGTCTACACAGTTTGTAGACACTACCAAATACCATGAAGAAAGGTCATCAGTACAGAGCAAACAGTGTGATGAGGGTACAAACCAGAGGTTACATGCTTTTATTGTTAGAGTAAGAATGTATTTTACATTCAAAACTCACAAACTGTACAGAGGTGAATATGATACATATGTAAGCATAGTGTCGCATACCTCCATTGTGTCATTGTACTCATGGTAAAGATCAGCATCCTCCGCTGCTTCTGCTAACCTCTGCGATAAAACACAACTGATTAGGGATACAGTCTCCCCATGTAGAAAGAGTTATGAAGTCCATTGTTACACAAGACTGAAACAAGGTCATGTCTGCAAAACTAGTTATCATAAAGTGTGTGTGTGTGTTTGCTTTAACAGAACAAACTCGTACCTTCACAGACTTCATTTTCCTCCCAAGCATCTCCTCCATCTCCTCTGCAAACTTTTTCACCAGCTCCTCTCCATCCACCTCTTCTATCTTCACCACCCCCTCAACATCCTTGTATTTCTGCAAAACATACACACTTACTTTTATTTTATTTTATTTTTTTTTACATAAGAATATGAAAAACAAACACAGAGACACCACACATAACCATGCAAGAGAGACAGACACTCAGACAGGCTGCACTCTTGACACACACACACTCACATACACCACACACTTACAGTTTGTAGTACAGATGGGGCTCAAGCCCTGACTTGATCCCCTCCCAAGGCCCCTTCCCTAATCTGTAATATGACCATCCACTGCACGCTGCGCCTCCTGACTGACATCTGTGCATGTTTTCATGACTGTATTGTGTTTTTTAATGGCTTAATCTATGGGTTTATAAATCATTCATATTTTTCATAATGATGGAGTTAAAGGCATCAGTGAGAGAGGAATCTTCATAATGATTTTTGTTTTTACACCAATTACAACCACTGCCTTCAAAATGATGAATCCACAATTAAATAACTGACTGACAAAATAAATAAAAAACTTCACCATAATAAAAATACACTCTACAGCAATAGAATAGTACTTCATGTTAATGATAACATATAAATCTTTTAATTATGATGGAAGTTTCAGTGAAATCATGCTCGATGCAAAATCACCAGAGAACTTGGAAAGAAATAGTCCAAAATGAAATGTTTCTAATTCAAACTGAACTGACCAGGTCTCAAGCAAATAAAAATCCATTCAGTTTTGGACAGAGAGTTTGCTTTATCAAACTCATATAGGTGTTTTTAATTGAACTAAATGTACTTCTCTGGCTTCTAGTGGCCGGTGCATCTGTTCAACATATGCTATTCATTTACACAGCTACATAAATGTAATTTAAGCAATCCCATGCTGTTGTTACCTGTGGACTGAAAAGTTAATTTCCTGCAGTAATGATGGACTCATTTTCTATTTCAGTAAGATAATTATCCTTTCCTAAGCACATCAAAATCTCAAGGAAATAGGCTTGCTAATGGAAAGTCTCCAGTTCCCAGAATCCCAGGCAGGTAAAGAAAAGCCCTTTCACAACTCAGTTACAAATTCTGGCAGGCTGTTGGCTAAAAAAATAAATTGTAACAATTTTAAAAACTTTGACAAAGAACTAAATGTCCAATTTGTTATTCAAAGTAAACTAAGATACATATATTTTCACTTCAACTGATGGTGCTTTTCAATTTCTTTTATATGAGAGAGCAGGCAGACTAAATCACACAGATAAGAGAGACAAACAGATGTAAAATAGAGAAAGAACAATAAAAAGCTTGTTTAGAGCCAACAGCAAATAACCACTAAGTCCCATTTGCAGCAAAAGTAAAGCTCAAACATTTTGAATATGTTATCCAGTTTACTCAGGCAAGAAGACACGGTCACTAAATGTTCCACAGATAATGAGAAAGCCATTGATTAGACAGAGGTGGATGATTAATGGCTTCTTGTTGTCGAGATTACACTAATGCATTGGGTGTTTTTTACACACCACTGGCTAAATTAAAGGACAAAGTCTGCAACTAGAAGACATATGTCTACTACTCTAACTGAGAGTGTTACTAAAGCAACTGCTACAACTACTACTCCTGTGACAACTGTAACTACGACTACAGTACCATCACTTTTATTGCCACTATTTCTGTGGCTGCTTGATCACGTTCGTCAGTATTTTACATCTTCTGGTTCTCCCTTTGGAAACTTGTGTCTACAAAATAAATATTGAGGTTGTTGGGAAGAAATCTGTGCAGGTTAGTTATATGTGGAGCTAGTTTGGGGGATGTTTCATGCTATACAACAGCAAAATTGTGTGGTAAAACAAAGATACATATACACTGTGGAGGATCAGTAGGTGCATGTCTTTGTGAACACAGTCTGTGTGTGTGGCAGATGGTGAATGGGCCTGCTAGGGATTCTACAGGGTGGCATGCAGAGAGAGACCGCACATCCTAATTACTAAAACACACACACAAACATATCCTCTTCTAGAGTCTGTGGTAAGTAACACAAATATGAGCACAATTTAAATCAGTTCAGTAGGCTACAGTATATCTGCATGACATTGTACTGTTGTAAAGCACAACATTAAGGCATAATGAATACTTTAAAAAAGTATGTGTCCATGTGTGTGTGCCTGTGCATATGTGTTTGTATTCGTAAAGTGTTATTTGAATTAAGTGTGTCATCAGATTGGTCTCTGGGCCATGTGCAGATGTTGTACAGCAAATGTATGCCATTCAGTCGTGTTCTTATTGGCTGATGGAGCAGAGGGAGGTGGGGGAGAAGGATGAATTCAGACCCCACCCGTCTCAGTCTGATGTGATGATGTTATGTGTACTATATCCCACTCTACAGTACATTTGTCTCTCTGCATTTAACTTTGTTTTTTCAATGCTGCTCCCTGTCTGTATCTTTGCAAAGCCCAACTGTAAATTAAACATTTTAATCTGTGGAAATGAGAAAATGACTGTAATCAGATGGCATTGTGAGGTCTAACGATCTGCTGAATCTCTAGATAGCTAGTAATATATTGAGACTAGAAAGTGTAAACTGAGGGCACAGCCCCAATCTATCTCTCTACATGTACCTTCTCTGGTATGGCCAAATACTATATGTTAGGGATAATCAATCACAGGGATTAAGTCCCCTCCACAACCATCATCACTTTCCCTCAGCATCACCAATTGTCTGTCTGAGATTCACTGAAACACAAAATGATACATCTTAAGCTGCCATAAAACACATTAAATTGATAAGATGCCCTAGAAATGTATGTGTATGTGCAGCTGATTTTAGCATGTGTGTGTATTTGTGTAAGTGTTTTATTTGTTCATGTGTGGATGTGTGTGGTCTCTTACCTTCTGTAGTAGTTTAGCTCCAGAGTATTTGGCGGACAGGGCAGTGATCTCTTTGCCAAAGGACACGGCCCACTGCTGCACCCTGGACACAGAGGAAACATGATCAGGGGCAGATTCTCAAAACCGTTAACACTGTTCCCATTGACTGGTACCCATCCTTTCTATTTGGTAATAATGTAGTTCAAAATGTTGCCGAGCAATTAATAAATGCGTACAGCGATTGTAATGAATGGATTCTCTGCAGGCCACACAGTACAATAAGTCATTATTTACAACATTTTCTATAAGGTCGTCTGAAGAAAAAGGTGCCATTCGTGTTACCTAGGCATATTACACAAACAGTAAAAATGATTTATATACCCAGAAGCAAGATTCACAATTGAATCACAAATCTTGTGTTATGCTTGAAATATAGGGGCTAATGAGACAGTATGTATTGAAAGTGTGCAGCCAATCATGTTAAGAGGTTACCTTGCATTCACCAATAACAGATTAAAACAGATTACCGTGAAGGTGACAGTAAAAGCTGACAGGCTGCCAGGTCACGGGGTAATTCTGCTCTCAATAACATGTAGTAATTCTACAAATCCTCCATGTGAATGCAGCCAAGGTAAGGTAATAGAGGTTAGAGAGTAGACAGGATGTGACAGATGGCTCAACCTATGGGGAGTCAGCCAGCTCGCTGCTAGTTAGCAGGCAGGGTTGTAACAGCTAGCCTGCCAGCCTCGGTACTGAAAACTGGCCGGTCATTTTTTGACTTGTTGATAAGTTCATTGCCAGATATGAGAGTGTGTTCATTCTAAAATATGAGGATTGAGAGTGCAGAAGCTGTCCTGTATTATAGATACTTTTCTTAAAAGCAGATTAAAAGGTTTTGTCCCATAGACATTTTGAAATAAGTCAGATCATTGTTTCATGACAGTATTAAGAACTTTCTAAACAATGACATGACATTCTAATGACATTCATGATATATACATTATATCATTCAAACATCAGATTTGCTCTCCAAGAATTGTGGTTGTTGTTGAAATATCTTAATACAGTTTCCATTAAAATTCCAGCCAGTGTCAGTGTGTCGTTGCTGTTGATGACCCATTGCCAGTTATCTGTTTTCACCTCAGAGGCAAAGGATTTGACCTTCTTGGCCTGAAATGTCCCGGTCATGGCCCCCACTAACTTCCAGAGCCAGAGGGGGCCTGCTGCCAAATCTTCCCCAGGCAGAATGAAGGACTTTGGGATCAGTGACCTGTGTTGGCCTGCTGAACCCTGCTGTCTCTGGGGCTTTAATCCCCTTCAGTCATTCCTGCATGTGCAGTGTCAACACACACTCTAAGAGCTGTATATGTCTAAAACTCACATACACTAACTATATTCCAACACGTTTTATGATTTTGGCTGATAAAGCTGTATTACAGTATGTATAGCCACTGATGTTCACATTCAAACACAAATTTTAACAGCATCCAGTCAGTGCAAGCATAAAAACAATGCTGTGTATTTGTCTGGGTTTCTCTGTCCCTCTCAGCCCCCTCCACGTTAACACACACAGACACACAGTTAATAGGCTATTATGGACTGACAGCACTCTATCGATCTGTTAGTGTTTTTAGTCAGCAGGAGGTCTGAAAACTGTTCAGGGGAAAAGAGCTTCGCCTAGCTTCCAGAGAACAAACACAGCATTTCATTCCCAAAAGAAGCATTCGGCTGAGAAAAACTGACCACTTATCTTACAAAAAGAGAGCGCTGAAAAAAAATATGAGTTTATTGCTTCTGTAAAAGCCATCTTGTTACACACACAAACACACACACACACACACACATATATATATATATATATATCCATGTTGGTGGCTCTGTAAGGCACTCTGGTGCACTAAATGTTAACGTTGTTGAGCTGACATGTCCACAATGACAATGTCAACATGTTGATGTTTTACCGTGGTCATCATCTTAGTCAAACATGTTCGTTACTAAAGTACAGCTGAGGTTGATGGGAGGATCTTTACTGTATTTGGTAATAAACCAAAGTACTGGACTAAATTTTGACCTGATGATAGTGCTAGATGAAAAGACAATTAACAAACAATATTAAACTTATGAAAGCCATAGACTTCATCAAATAGGAATCATGAATGTCTGTGCAAAATTTCATGGCCATGAATCAAGCAGTTGTTGAGATACTTCAGTCTGAACCAAAATGGTGGACCAGACAACAGAAAAACATTGCCATCCCTAGAAAGTTTTCAGTCATGTAGCAAGTGTGTAATTGTGTATTCTAAATGTCCCAGTTTACTATGGCATGGTGAAATGCCCATTAGTATTAAATTGATAATAACTGGATTAAATAAAACATAAATTCAATAATAAACCAGAAGCATGATCACCATTATTATATTTCTATTGTGGGATTATTAGCCAAATTTATACATCAACTTCAATTTATTTGGCTGTAGCTGCAGAAAGGCTGATAGTTTGGCAGTTAGCGATACCCCACAGGTGCCCATATGGCCCATATGTATCTGTGTGGAGAATCAGCCAAAATAGAAAGAACATTATTGACTCATCCATCTGACGTGCGGCTTCGAGAAGGGTCACGCTGCATGTAGGCTTGCCGGGGTGTCCACATGGAAATTACCTGCCACAACTGGTGATGTAATGTCTTAATACAGCACTAGGTTTGCGGTTATCTAACTTTTATTTACCGCTATGCAGCAGCATACTGTGTCCCATTGTTAGTGAGGATGCAATCATAGAACACAGGTGAATAAAATAATAGTATCTGATGTCAGTGCCTTGTAAATCTTCATTTATATCTCTCATGTAAATCAATATACAGTAGTGATGAGAGTGCAGGTGCAAATAAAATGAAGGAGAAGATTTTTCTGCAATTTTTCATGCCTTGATAAAATGTTAGTGAAAAGGATTGTCTAGTCAAGTCAGTCAAGTTATGATCTTTGCAATAGATTTATGAGCGATCACATATTTAAAAACTTTATCTGTTGTGCATGAAAAGCAGATGAAATGTACATGTACAAATGCATCTCTCACAAAACCTGGATTAACATTAATGGTGCCTTCGTCAGTCTTATGCCGTGGATACAACAAAATGCAAAAAATTGTTTTTTTCAGTGTCTTCCATGAATATGTAGCTTTATACTGACATCCAAACCTGAACTGACTGAAGTAGTTCCTCCTGATAGTAAAAAGTCAGTGTGAGGGGTTTTCCAGCGCAACTGTACTCACGTTTCTGGTGAGATCTTCATCTGGCTGTCGACCATCAGGCACAGCGAGCTGAAGAGGATAATCCACATCAGCATCATCAGCTTCCCTCTGTGCGGCCCACTTCTCTCCGATTTATGGGCATTCCCGGCGTTTCCCGGACTCCAGCAGTTCATCCCTGCAGCTGCTGCGATCTGCATCAGTCCAGAGATTGTTGTACGCTGGATCCAAAAGGAAAGGATGAAATGAGGACAGTGCAAATTGAGATTAGAAGCGCTCAGGTCACAGTGCAAACAAGGGAGCATAAAGGTGCAATGTACTAACTGGTGACTGTCATATCATGAGGGGGATTGTTGATGGTGCCTTGGTTACAATCTGTCAGGGTTAAGGGATCATCAAAAACAACCAACAACTACTGAGTCTATATAAACTCTCTCTCTGGTATCCTTCATTATTCAGTCTAAAGAATTATACGCTACATACTGTTGTTAGATTAAAAAGAAAGCATAACCTGAAGTTCACCATCTAAAAGTACAGGACCATGTCTGTGCAAGTGGTACAACTATGAATGAACACAATATAGCAGACTTGTTAGCAAACAGTCACCTCACTCATTCAGCAGATACATAGCAACATTAGCATTCATTTACTCATATTTCTGGTCATCTGGGGAATTTAAGTCCAGCATTCACTCTTGTTTCAAATCTATTTTTGCTCTCCACCAGGTTCTGAGGAAAATATCTGGCTCTTTAGCTGCTAAATGCTCCACTATGCTAACCAGCCAGTCACTAACTTTGTCTTGTTCACGTTTGGTACTAGGCAAGTAGTGTACAGTGGCTTTGAAGAGCTTTTTCTTTGAAAATAACTACCTGCTGTGGCATGGGGAAATCTACCACATTTTGTCAACTTGCCTGGTAAAGTAATTGTTACAAAAAAGTAAGGGTCCATTTGAGTTTTCTGAAAGGCATTGTTCAAATCTTGAGACTGTCCAGAGACTTGAAGGGAAGCTGAATTTGTCACTGAGCAGTCTAAAATATACAAGGATTCATAACGACATGGAAAGAATCTGTGACAGTCTAAATGCTGCTCAGGAAGAGCCAAGGACCCAGAAAGCTCAATGACAACATCCGACAGCAGATAAAGCTTGTCATCCTAAAAAGAGTCACAGAATTAAGACTCAGCTTGGCTTCCAGGAATGACACTGAGAGGCCACAGTCATTAAGTGGAAAGACTTAAGAGCTGGTTTTCTTGTGAGACAAAAGATTGAAACATGTGCTATCCAGAAATGCAGGATGCTAATTTAAAAGAAACGCAGGCCAGAGCCTAAAAGTGGGTTGCAGGAAGATTAAAATACTTCTCTAAATTATTGTAGACAGAATGGCACAGAGGATTACTCACTATGTCATGTTGTCAAGGCTTTAAAACCATCTCTTTGAGGCATGTGGATCTTGAGAGAAAGTTCAAATATGTCTGATAGTGAATAAAAAGTGTCTGACCGATGATTTGATGTCAGCTGAGCTGCTTATCCCGGCATACAAAAGATTCTAGAGAGCATTTGTCTTCAATGTCAAAGGTCAGTTCTGCACACCAGGAGTCACAACGGAGTCTCGCCATATTCCTACACCTCCCTCTCCATGCCTCTTAATCCTATTTCTCCTCCTCCCATCATCCACTTCTCTCCTCCATGCCCCCTCGCTTGGATCTACAGGATGCCGGGAAGGGTCAGGATGTCCCGTTAAACTTCTTTCTTCACACGAGTTTAGTCCTTGTTGTCAAGCAGTGTGGCATTCCCAAGGCAGGACACTGCCAAAAGAAATCCTGCTGCAACTTCAGATTTTCCTGCCGTCCCTTCTGCTGACTTCACATCCTCGTGGATCCAAAACCAAAATCACGCAGTGCTGGGACACAAATACACTACGGGCTGGAGAGTAAGATGGATGGAGTGATGGATGGAGGGATAATGGAACTTCCTCTCTCTCCAGCATATCTCTTCCTGCTCGCCGGCACCAGTTTATACCATAATCCAGGCAGGATTAAACCCCTCCTCCCTCCATCTCTCTTTTTCTCTCTCCATCCCTTTCACTCTCTCTCTCCCTCTCTCACACACAGGAACACAAACACTATCTCGCACTATCTCTCTCTCTCTTGCCCTTATATTCCTCTGATGCTCTTTGACCTACTGTCTTTCTAGTCCTGGTTTCTCATCAGGCTTTTTTTCACCTCTTCTCCATTCTTACCCTCTGTTTCTCCCACTTTTCTGCTTAATCTTTCTCCATGTGTCTGTTGTTACTCCGAAAGGGATGGAGGAAAAGGTGTCTAGTTACATGCTAGTAAGAATTATCTTAAGTTGTTGGTCAGAGGGGAGAAGGGGTGGGGAGAAGGGCAGAAAGACTGAAAAGGTGAAAATGGAAGAAAATGGGAGGATTGGAGGAGGAACAGAAGAAAAGAGATATAGAGCAAAAGAAGAAGAAAGAGAGAGAGTGTCCTGGTGGGATGAGAGTCGTGATAAGAGGAGGAAGACATGCTTTACTGTCACTATCATATAATAGAAACACACTGAGACACCTAGTGGACGCACATTGCCTCACACACATGCATGCACAGTACACACACACACACACACACACACACACACACACACACACACACTCACCCAGGTGTAATTAATGTTAAAAAAAAAAAAAAAAACTCTCTGTGTGCTTGGTTTCTCTACCTGAGTCTGCCTATGTAACACTTAAGGAAGAAATATATCCTTTATATACATCTTTATTTTAACTTTTGATTTGATTTTTTTGCTGCTGTGTCAGAGTGAAATTTGAGAAATTATTTCAGGAGTGTTGTTGAGAATAGCAAAGGTGTCTCACCTTCTTTCATCCATCCGACAATTTTGAGATCAACCTCATGGCTACAGACAACAGACAGTTGTGCTCATGCTTTGTATGAATTGTTTGGATAAGTAACCTTGTGTTTTTTGCTCGGCCTAAAACAGCACACCACACAGCCCAGATAACATTTAAACAATATGAGAGTAACAGCAGAGACATGACGCTGAAATGACGTCTGGAGCTCAAATGGGCTGTCTGCTGCTGGGACTATTAAGCTACATTAAACTAAATATCAGGGATGCACAGTCAGACATACACACACACACACACACACACACACACTCCTACGTAGTTATGCACTAACACACATACACACACTGGACACACACAGTCCATGCAGTGTGAGGTAAATTCAGCCAACATGTGTTCAGATACTGTAAGCATGCACATACACACACACACACACACACACACACACACACACACACACACACACAGAGTAAAACATCTGCTCATGCTGTTATGGAAATGAAAATACAGTAAAACAATCAGGCGCACGCACAAAAAGTCATACTGCTGCAGTTACTGCAGAGAGAGTTCAGATTAATGACAAACAGCTGAGACTGAAACAAACACAGGCAATGTATATCCACGCACACACCAGCAGTGTGTAACAGCTGTGTTACTCCTCCTCCCCCACTGACCCAGATCACTGATGATGGAGATGAAGTCTTAGCCCCTTCTCTCCCTTCCTCCCTCCCTCTAACATGGATGAACTCTTGATTTTTTCATCAGGAAAGAAACAGTGAATTTTCTCTGGATGCCCTTGCTAAAAATTTAAATATGCTGCTGACATTAATGTAAATAAAAGCTGTTATCTTTTATTGATTCACCCTTTATTAAATCTATACCAATCACATAAGGAGGGACTGTTGTCCAAAGACATACAAGTCAGTTGGACAGCCTGCCTGCAGGTGTGAATGGACAGATAATCTGCAAATGTGGTTCCCTACTTCCTGTCTGATACATGATAGAATTAATTGAGTGAATTTCAAAGTGTATGCAAAGCAACATACAAATACTTTTTACACACTCACAATTATTTGCAAAAAAAACACTTATACCAGGTTGCTACTCTGTAAAAACCCACAAGTTTACAATGAACAATTGCAACAGCCTTTATAGTCCAGTAAATCCATTTTTAGTACAGCAGTGGTGCAAGAATATATACTGTAGTTTAATATAGCAAAATAATACAAGCTCCATAAATGCTCTGTAAAAGAAATGCGTTGTCTAAATTTGCAACCTGCTAATCTTTTTAATGAGAAACTTATCTGTTATCTGTTATCCTACTTTCATCTCACTTTTTATATTTACTGTGCAGTTATTTTATCATTTATGTGCCTATCACCTTGCATAGATGTGAACTTACAATAGCACCGTGGCATAAAGAAAAGACTGAGCATGCATTGTCACTCACCTGAGCCTTTGTGGAGATTAAATATGGTTCCAACTTGTCTTTAAACTGAATGTAGAAGACTGAAAAAATGAAAAAAGATTCTTAAAATGCAGGTTGAACACAAATCACTCTGATGTATGAACAAAGGTTAAAAGCAGTTTTAAAAGTTGCAAAGACATTACTACTCAATAAAAGTGTCTTCTGATTTATCAACTCATGAACTTTTTGTTCAATTTGATGCTTAGTTAGTTCAGATGACTTTTACGGACATCCTCCATCTGAGAGTACAGCGATACAGTGGCGACAAAGGCGGTGGGTGAGTCCCTGTACAAACTGGACCCCACCTCTCTCGGCATGAACACACACACACACACACCAGAAGTCATTGATTAGTCTAGGCCAGGGCTAATAGTCAGCCCTTAGTTTTAGCTCCATCAGCTAAACCAGTGGTCTGTAACCTCTGAGTCTCAGAGGAGAGAGAGAGAGAGAGAGAGAGAGAGAGAGAGAGAGAGAGAGAGAGAGAGAGAGAGAGAGAGAGAGAGAGAGAGCACTCAAAACAACACATTTCTGTAATGCTTTGTATATTCGTGTACATGAATTGAAGTTAAACGTAATGCAAGTTGCGTTGGATAAAAGCATCCGCTACTGTAAATAATGATGTTAATTACTATGTATGACACAACAGTGTTTGCTGGGGAGAGGAAACAGGAAGGAAGGCAGACAGGGAGAGGCAGCCAAATTCCCCAACAAAAAACAGGACAGCAGATTGACTGGACTCTGATCATTTCACGCTGTGTTTCCTACCACTTTTTTTGTTCCCAGCTGTTATTATGGAGCCATTAACAGCCTTGAACACAACACAAACTGGTACTAATGGACTGATAAAACAATATGTCACACACAGGCAGCAAAGCACACACACACATACACAGAGAGAATATCACAAATTCACAAAGATAGTGAAAATATAATACTAAGAGGTAAAACACTAATCTTGATTTTCTTTTACTAACAGCAGTCTATTTATCTACAGAAACATACTGTATGTACACATGGGGAAACATCACCATTGTCCAGATAGTCTGTGGTCGCCACAGGAGACCAGCTGATGACTCTAATCGAGGGGGTCACTTTCTATAGATCAGTCATTCCATCAATGAATCAGTCAGTTGTTATTTGTGATTTGTTGTCAGTTCATTTCTTCACAGCTAATTAGTGGCATTGTTGCAATGATGCCGTGAAAATGTAGAAAAAAAAACATCAATGAGAAAATGCATTTATTTCTTCTTTTGCAGTGTCAAATAATAAAAACTTGGTGTTACATACTTTGCAGGGAGTCTTGTACTGGAAAAAATAGGATACATGCTTTTTATCTCCTTTAATGTATGTTTGCTATCTTATCCATTTGCATTTGTGGCTGAAACTCATGTATTGACACAATAAGTGAGCTGGAAGGGGTTCAGTGCCTTGCTCACAAACACACAGGAACTAAACCTGGTTGAAAAAAAGGTTTGAAGTTCATTCTTGAACTTCAAAAATGTCAGTTTGGAAAACTCAACACAAGATCCTTCTAGTAGATATTCTGGAGCTTTTTTATCAAATTACATCTGTATCAGCAGATAGTTTGACGTCACTGAATCTGTTCATTTCCATCTTGAGCACTTAAGGGACATCTCAACTATGTTAGCCTAAAGGTTGAAGTTTAAAGGAAACACCTCTTAGTAGCTGCTTTATGTGCTGATGAGGACCATGTGATCTGACTGAAAGGTTCAACAGCTACTAAATGGGCCTTGCAGTGATACTGCTTTCTCAAATGACTGGAAAAAAAAAATGTTTTAAGCGTCAAGTCTGCTGGGTCACCTGCCCTCTTCTCTTTAGTCCTGTCAGTCCCTTGTTCAGTCAAATTAACACCATTGTGTCAGCAACTCTGCTTCATTGGCTTGTACTGTGTGCTCAGTTAAGCACGACAAACACAGGGAGTGATTTATTATTGGAAAAACTAATGTTGTATAAAGACTATTGGAGTTAATTGGGCAAGGTCTTTCAATACTGCTGGCTGTGTAAAAAATGGCTGATTTATTACTGTTGACATAATGTTACACTATTGATTGTGGCAAAAGAAAGCAGTGATGTGACACTAAAGCAATAATGAGTGTACCTTTAATGTGATTAGTGTTAGTCTGGGCTGCATTCACCTTGAATAATAATCATCATCATCATAATAGTACCACTCAGCCATGCAGATCCATATGAGGACAATAAAAAGACAATAAACAACAGTGGCAGTTTGAGAACATTTAATACCCAATTAAAATATATTCCTGTTTGTTTCAAAACATTCCAGACAAAAAGAAATAAAAATGTTTCCATTAACATTGTAATGTCTCGTATTATTTTAAAATGACGTTTTAAAAAAGGATGACACAATGAATGAAAAGGATCTTTGTTAGAATTAAAACAACAAAATGGCATCTGAGAATAATAACTGTAGATATGTTGTATAAGGATGAAATTTACTTATATTTTGTTTGTACATTTGTGATATAACATGCTGGTTATTTGTACTGTAAGAGCAAAACATTTTGCTTGAGTACAAAAATAAAGGAAAAAAATATCTATTTTTTTCTAAAATGTACTCTGTTTTCTTCTTTTTTTTATTTTTTTGCTGCTGTTTTTGTGTACTCTCTGGTAGCTACTGTACCGACTGGCTATCACATGAGTTTAGCACTGGAGCTAAACACATCGCAAATCCTGATCCTGACAAAATCAATTTATTGACTGACAGGCTTTATTATTGAACTTATTACTGGGTATATTTATATACCTTCTGTTGCTCTTAATTGTTATTTATTTAACCAAGCAATTTTATTATGTTTATTTAACTATAATTTCAGTCAAAAGTGTCTGAGCAATAAGTGGTTTTATTATATCTGAGGGGGATTTCTGTAAGCCATTTTATTTGGCTGGATTTTGAAACAGCAGCTTTGGCAAATAGAAAAAAAAAGATAAGCGATATTCAGTTTGTCAACGTTTGTCAGCTGATTCATGTGTTTTGTAATAATGAAATCCCTTTTGATAATCTGAAAAAAAAAAACCTAATCAGATTAGACTATCTCACCTTTTAACTGGCCAATCACATAGCTGACAATCTGCTACTATGAAGTAAAAACACAGGTACACCTCCATTCTAGCTCTCTGTGAGGTAGTGAAGGTTGACAATCTCCTGTATGTTCCTTGTTTCTTCAAGTTAAATGGATACTATGTCATTTTGAACTCCTTCATAGTGACACTGATATTCAGAAGAGGAGGAATAAAATGAATAAAGCACTAGTAAAGTTACAAAGTGCTGTAAAAGAAAAAAATTCTCTCTCCAGCACACTGGGAAAGTGGATATAGCTTTCTGCAGGCTAACTAATGAGTTTATGAACAACATTGGTTTATTCCAGCTGGCTAAAATAACAATGCAGATGTAACAGCTGCTGGAAAAAAGTCAAAATGACAAGGTATCATTAGAATAACTTTAAAAGCATTTGGATAATAAAACATACTTAAAATTCCTTTAGAAAGTAAACTAACTTAATTTAAAAGAATTGTAACTTCAAATCCAACAAAATCTGATGGCATTTAAACATACTTTTCCAAATGTACAGAAAAAAACATGTTTAACATGTTTTACATTTCGATTTATAAGTGAAGTCAGTTTCAAGTCAGTCTGAACGTATTCTTCAGCACAAGTTCTTAGACTAGGAAGACTTGTTTGTCAAAGCCCAGAGGGCTGGCTGGTGTTAGATGCTTGTGATGGTGTAAAGACAACAAGTAATAATAAAAATAAATTCTGCTACACTTGGTGAAAACACCATGAGAAAACTGTGAAGTTGCAGCATACAGTATTTTTTTCCTCAGTGAGAGTGAACTACAGTATAGGCTACATTTTCTCCTGAACCACAGGTTAGGTCATGACTGTATGTTTATGCCACATTCGTACCAAAAATAAGTGGTCCTTAGGCTGAAATATTTTGTTTTTTAGAAGAGTCACATAATGAAAAATAGCATTTTTCTGATATAATCACTTTTTTGATAACTGCTTTTTGTTACAACTAGAGACACTTGGTTTGAAGTGACAAGAGTCAGGGTGACTGCCTATACAGTACAGAAGATATACAGCAAGTGTGTGTGCGTGTGTGTGTGTGATTGGAGTGTGGCTTTGGAAGAGGAAGTAGAGCATCCATATTAGGTGTGAGAGCGATCCTCACTGCTCTGGACAGGGTGTATGTATTGACAGAGGGTGTGAAGAGTCATTAGTACTTGCTGCTGGAGTCGTTAGCAAAGCGGCTGATGTAGGCCATATAGATGGTGTCCAGGAATGAGTTGTCAGTCTGAAACACACAAGCAAAGGTCATCGTTCTATATCTTGTACATTTGTGTGTATTAACATAAAGGTCAGTGTCATGATATGTTCAATAACATTCATTTTACCTGGATCAGATGCAGCAGTGTGGCCTGAAGCTGGCCTCTGGACAGAACTCTGTCCTCCTCCTGCAGCGGGGGTCTGGTTAGGGCTGAGGGCACAGGGCAGTTCTCCTGGGCAACTGCTGACAACCCGCCGCTAGACTTTGCCTGAGTGAACACACTGGGAGAGAGGAGCAGATTGGGGGCCACAGTGGCTGGTATTCGCTGGGGGGATATGACCTGGACAGACAGGGACAGTTATTAACACTCATAGTTTCTCATGATTAGAAATAAGCACCCTTTTGTTGACCAGTTTCATGCACACTGCTGGTGATTTCATTTTTCCAAAACAGGAAAGACCTTTTTGACATACTACTGTATGCTAACTGAGTTCATAGTACTTACTTGAAACTGCAGTGCAGCCTTTTGACCTGCAGTGGCTGCAGTCTGATTTGGGACTGGGCCTACAACTGAACCTGCACTTTGACTTTGAGTGGGCCCCAAGAATCGAGGGGCCAGTCCTGGACAGAGTCGAGGGGGATCATTGGAAGCCAGGCTCTGCTCCTGCTGGACCAGCTGGAGCTTTTGGAGGAGCTCATGAGGAGACACCACACCTGGCATCTGGGAAGACAGACCTGACGAAGAAATAATTCCAACGACAATAATTTTAGATACTTAAGCGCTATTGAAAATGAATGTAGAACTTGAATTTGTGCAGGTTTTCTCAAATTTAAATGCCACTCTGACTGTAAACTTTGCAAAAGCAGAAGTGAAACTGTGTAATCTGTGTATATGCATATAAACTTTAATGAAGTCTGTGCCACTACAAGGTGAGTGTTATTTTAAGAAAAAGGCTACAATACCTTGTGAAGGTTGAATGACTTGGGCATTGGTCACCTGAGATGGCAACAAACCTGGCAAAGCAGAAAAATATTGTTGAAAATGAGAGTGGTTGTTTTCACACATTCTGTTTTTTATTAGCCATTTTACACATATACTAATTTATTATTCAGATTTCCTCATTTATTTTATATTTTCCTTCTACTGGTGTTTGTGGTACACTTATTTAGTACATGGTCACTTGTAGCATACTGACAGCAGAAAAAATGCCCCACCTGCTCCCTGTAGAACTGAAGCTGACTGGCTGTTGTGCTGGGCTTCTGGTTGAGGTTTAGAAAGGCTGAAAAACAGCTGCTGGCTTTGTTGAGCTTGAAGGTGTGAACATGACACAGAATCTGCCATTATAGGATGGGAAGGGAGGTGAGGGTTCTGCTGCAGAGAAGGGGGGCAACAGAGGGGAGCAGCAGAGGAGAAGGAAGTGGAGGGAGGAGGAGGTGGCTGGGTTTGAAAAAGTCTCTTGATTGGGTCGGGCTGAAGCTGCTGCTGTTGATGGTGATGATGGTGCTGTTGATGATGAAGTTGGTAAAGATGATGATGGTGGTGGTGGTGCTCCAGTGGCACCCCATTGTCGCACAGCCTGTTCTCGGGGGACTCAGACACAGTCTGAAGCACCCCTCCCAGCCCTCTCTGTCCCTGCATGAGCTTCTGGATGGCTGGGCAGTGCTCCGGCTGATTCTGCTGCTGCTGATGAGCAGTAGTGGGACTTGGCAGCAAGCCTGTAACAACATTCCCCCCATCTTCCCTGACTACAGCCCTGATCCCACCATCTGAACACATAGCCATGGTGGTATTACCTCCCTTGGAAGTCGCACTTCTGCCAGAGTTCAT
This sequence comes from Lates calcarifer, assembly GCF_001640805.2. Taxonomy (NCBI): domain Eukaryota; kingdom Metazoa; phylum Chordata; class Actinopteri; family Centropomidae; genus Lates; species Lates calcarifer. The sequence continues at coordinate 5,890,662 of NC_066850.1, forward strand.
AGTATCCTCATAGGTCAGTGTGCGGGCTACAGGTGGGCGAGCAACTTTCCCTGTTGCTGACGCTGTCACAGGTGCAGCCACTGGAGAGACAGGGTCAGGTTTGGGTGAGTGGTGATGTTGAGAGCCAAACAGAGTGGCCAGAGAGAGGGACTTGGGTTCAGCACCTTCACTGTCCTGGAGGAGACAAACAAATAGGATGAGAGAGAAGATGAGAGGTAGGCATGGAAAGAAAGAGAGAACTAGCAGAACTGTGTAAGTTCCAGTTATTTCTAAAGCATTTTTAACAAATAGTCTGACATGAAATGATTTAGAAAAAGGCTCTCTTCTTCTACATCATAAATTCTATCACTGATGGGCTCAATAAAAAGAAGACTGAATATCAATAGGAACTGGGTGCCTCACCTGAGTGTTTGGTTTAACAGGTATTGGTTTAATCAGGTTAGGGTTTCCATAAAGAACACTGCTGCCACCAATCTCCTTTGGCTCTGAAGTAGACTTCTCCTGGAAACACAGAAAATAGAGATACATGGTGAACAGGGGCACTAATGAACTTTAGGTCAGATTTTTCCAAAACTAAATGATGTTACGTCATCCAAAATTGGAATCTGTAATATATTTATTAAATATTTCCCACCAAAAACATGCAGTCTTTGGCATGGCCCTGCTAATCTGCAACACTGTGAACTGTCCAGACCTCTCAATCATCTGGGACAGGTCAGTTTACTGTCCAGAGTTACACATTCACTGCACTCTAGCGTGCTATTATTTTTATTCTATTAAAATTATCTATTTCCATTTTAGCTTTTTTATATTCTATTTTATTTTACTTTTTTAAATCCTATTGATATTTATCATTTTATACTGCCTTGTTTCTTTTATATCTTGTCTTAGTGGCTTTTAAGTCTTACATGTAACACGTTGAATTCATGTGTTGTTTAAAGTTGTTGTTGCTAAACTTGCTTTGCTTACCTTGTCATACTCTGTGCGTGCTTTGGTCAACATCTGGATGATGTCTACTGCCTTTCCTTCACCTCCACCTCCATTACCACCACCACCACCACCACCACCACCACCACCACCTCTTCCTCCTCTTCCTCTTCCTCCTCCTCCGATGATCCCTCCAATAATTCCTCCTCCAATAATTCCTCCAACTCCTCCTCCTGCTGGTGACAACCAACCACCCTGAGACTGAGCCAAGGCCTGCTCCTGCTGGGTCAGACTGCACAAAAGGAGTTCATAAACATACACGTCTGAGGTTCTTCAAAAATTTGTGGTGACAAGCAGAAAACTGAAATACATTTAGAGACGACCACTTTATCCTTACACCTACAATGCGTTTTAGCCAAAGTAAGATAAACTTATTCTGTCACACTTGGAGCCAAATGCAGTGAAACATACTGCTGCCATTTGTTATCTGTAACCTTTTAATGTTGTCTCCAAACCCCAGATGCAAATCCATTAATATACACAAACAGTCTGTCATGTGCAGACTAAGATATGAGACAATCTTTGGCTGTTGGAAAATAACTCATTACTCATTGTTATCAGTCGTATTTGTTCTCTTTAAGTGTTGTATATATCAGCTTACTGTTATATAAGTACTTACATCTTCATCTTCTGTGCAATGCGTTGACAGTCCTCCTTATCATAGAACCAAATCCCATGGATAACCACTGGTGAGGAAGGACGAGAGGGAGGGGGTGGGGTTGGGAGGAAGAGAGGGAGAGAGAATTGAACTTCTGAACATCTTACATAAACAAAAATACAACAAAATGTCATGTTTGCAGTCATGACCCAGCAAATGCTAAAAAAAAATCAAGTTAGCTGGTAAAATAATGTAACTGCCTGTTCAGTTTTGAGATGTACCAGCTTCTAAGGTCAGCAGACAACTAAATGGGCCGAATGACCTGCCATACCCTTAAATCAAATGAATGCACAGACATGCTGTGGTACAATTCTGCCGTTATGACATCAGCACAGGCTTGATGTACATGTAAATGGTTTATTATTAGCAGTGCTGGGTATAAACCCAGAGTTTTAAATTAGTCATTTCCCAGCCAGGCCAATGGGAACAGAAGCCAGCAGTGCCATTATACAGTGAAACATGGGTCCCAGGAGTCTCCTGAACTGCATAAACAATGAGGGAGGAAAAAAAGGCAACACTAACACACATTTGTCACAGCATTACACAGCACTAAGTAAGTATGTTGCATTATATTACACTGTGACTCATTTCACTATTTTCATTTGCACTTGCTCCTAAAAGCATATTGTAGCAGCTCGTGTGGCATAATTATCCATTTCCAATTAAAGAGGAGAGACTCGTACCATATCTTCCAGCAATAATGTTTAGTTCCAGGGAATAAAAACAATGGAGGTCTAAAACAACATGTCTAGATCTCACAACCCTTGAACTTCTTTCCTTTATCCACTAACATCACCTTCTTCTGTATATCCTATTAAATTACCCTGTTACAACCTCATTATGAGGGGGTTTTTTCAACAAAACTGCCTTTCCTATTCAATGAAAGAATCCACATTTCTCAATTGTTAAATTAACATTAGCAGCTACACAATAACTTTGACTACAGACTACACACTAAACTGGCAGAAATATGATTTCTTTTTTTAAAAAAGGAGTACAAATCTGAGCAAGTATTTGATGCCAAATTCCAGAACAGCCTAACAGACTGACACTTGGTGCTACAGACACATTTCAGTCAGCCTTAAACAGCAACAGACCGGAAGGCATCATGTAACACCTCAACACTTACTTGCTGAAATGGACTCGAAAAAAAGATAAGGCCAACTTGCAAAAAGGAAACCAGGCAAAGTGTTAAAGACATGAGAAAGATGCATGAATGAGCCTGAGAGGCAGGATTTTAAGTCAGACAGAAAAGAGATTGAGAGAGAGCCAGAACAATAGGCAACAAGTGAGGTCTTCACTGAGTGGCAGACAGTGTTACCACCAAAGTCCTATCAAGAACACACACACTTATTCCCACACAGACAAACATACACAAAAATGCACACACACTTGGCTACAAATGAGATTGGACAAGTCACTGAGGTCAGTATGGATGAGGGGAACAGGCAAAGAGGGAGAGGCAGAGACACATACATACACACACACTCACACACAGGGTTGAGTTGAGCCTGGGAAAATCAGTCCAGGACCAAATAAGTAACTACAGTGGGAGACTGTCTGGTGGAGCCAGAGCCACTTAGTGCTCACTGGGGATGAGACTGTTTGACAGAGACGGAGAGACAAACGGTCAAAGTCAGAGAGCTGGAAAATTGGGGAAAAACGAGCGAGCCGGATATGAAATAGAGGTGCATTAGAGAGGACAATATCAACGAGTCTATCAAAAGACAAACGTCCAGTTCTCAGAGCGCTTTAGCTGTCAGGAAACATAGACTGAACTTTGTCAATGAATCACAAATGTAGAGCTGAAGTGAGCTGACGGAAAGACACATGGCTGGGAAAGAACCTGTTTAGATACCAGACAAGTCTCTTTTGCTGTTACGCTATCACGCCTCACCCCCACAAAGAAAGAAAGACAGAAGATAGAGATGAAGAGGATAATGTAAAAGTGGCTTGGATGGTGTGTTTCATAGAATATAAAATGACACAAGTCTTCAAAATGTTGTGATCTACCAAAAGTCTCATCCACAGCAAGACAGAGAACCCCCAGGAAAAAAGAGAGAGAGAGAGTAAGAAATAGAGAGTGGGAGGAGGACTAAAACCAGCAGCAACAAAAAAGTGGCCGTGGCCAAAAGGTTAATATCTCAGAGTGACTGTTAGAGAGATAGAAAAAAGTTAGAGGGGGCTCCAGTCAGCAACACTAGAGATGGAGTGAGAGGAAGGAAGGCAGAGGGACATCTGCATTGTATGGATGAGATCCTGACCAAGTGAACTGGACTGGGAACTCCATTGCAACATCCCATGGGCAAATAACTTCAGGAGGAGGACGGCCAAAGTCTGGGACCACTACTAAGAGGGCTCTCTAGCTGAGAAATGTCAATTCTGAATATGACAGTATCCCTTGACAGACTGAACAAGGAGCATTGGAAACTTTGGCAATAATCACTCTACTGAAGTCTCTAAATGATCCAGGACTTGAGCTGTGTGGTCTTTTAAAACTCTCTGTAAGTATGACAAACCAGTCAAACACTGAGCACTGGCGCACACATGTTGTCTGCTGAAGACCTACAGTAACTCTCTGACGGGACTCCAGTGGGACTTAGATGCATAAAAAGACATATTTTATATTAGTAGGGCTTCATTTGAGTTTTTTAAAGTCTGGGAAGCAGCTCTCCAACCTGTCAGTGTGTGTTCTAACTACTCTGTTGGGATTTTGTTGTTGAAAGAAGACATTTTTAATTATCACTGATTTATATGTTTTTGTTCGACTTGCACAGGAACACTGTAGTTTCCAGGTTTAAATATGTATTGACAATACAGTAACTTTACTGGGCTGCAACCCAAACTGCACTACTGGGACTACTCAAGGAATACTTTCTATGTTTTATGTTTAGTTAGCAATCCAGTCATATCCATAAGTTGCACTGTTGTCCAAGATGGATTAGGAGTGCTTTTGCAACAGTGTGTGATCATTTTTATAGAGAGAGCTAACAGCGTCAGTCATGATGAACAGTGCAGATATTGTATTTAGTTTGCTGGAGGTTTGTCAGCAGTAGGTGCTCTTACAGTTAGTCACATCCATGCTTGGAATAATTGTTGTCTGAGAAGAAACATCACTTCCTTTGTTTGTAGGAATGGAATTCATGACATTGGAGGAGGAGTACATGTTGAGATTTAAAGCTACTGAAACTCTCAGTAGAGACATTATTATTGCTGTTACACCTTGTGCCTTCCCCTGAGGCTTAACTATATCCATACATTGCACAAAGTGAGATCTTTTGCTACTGAAGCCTAGTTCTAAGGATGCCATAACTGCTGTGACAGCTGTATGTGCACTACCTGACCTGACTAAAGGACAGCAGTGCACCATCAAGTGCATCCTTTGCTACTGAAGAAGAAAAATCTAATCTGAGGAACTATCACAACACCTTTACTGACCCTTTTGCCAGTTAAGGAATTAAAGGAATAATCTTAGGACCTGTACATTCTAGGGAAGATCAACGAGACAAGTAGTGACTGTGAGACAACTGAGTGGAGCCATGCTGAGAGGCCTGTTTCAGAGGAAACCTAAACATGAGAGACTGGAGGAGGAACCTGAGGTCAGATTTAAAGGCTTGCTGGTGTCAGAGAGAGACCTGGGATACACATATGTCCAACCTGGAGGTAAGATTGTCCACACGTCTGATACACAGAGCACCAGTGGCATGTTAACTTGTTTGCTCGTGTTAGCCACATCCAGCATATGTGGCTAGAGGGCTGCAGTATATACACCAGTTAAGATCATATCAACATCAGTCTTAAATGTAAGTAATCTGCTAATTATTTTTCTATTAACCCATTAATCTATATCTGTCTCTAAAATAATTAAATCACATCTGGCATGAACTTTAGCTGTCAACTGCTATGCATGGGAGGATTTCTCAATACATTTTTAATAACTTACAGTACTGTACATAAACTATATATTAAACAAGGAATATTGTTCATAATTTATGACCCCTATAAATCTTTGAAAACAAATACATAATTCAAAGGACTTGTTATAACTCTAAATCTAGTGGATCGGACATCACCAGCCACAGCCAAAATACTAAATAAACAATAAATAAATTAAAAGAAAAGAAAAAGCAACAGCACCAAGGTAAGGGGATCAACTCCCTGTTACGATAATGGGGCAAAACATTATTAGGGACTGTAGATGCTTATAAGGAGGAATGTAAAAAGCCTCCTATCAGTTCCTGTGCACCAGGATATCTACCAGAGGAATAATGACTCGCTCAGGATAAATTTCTCTCCTCTGAATATTGCCTAGTTCTGTGGTATATCTCCACAGTTTATTTTTAGCCTGGGGTGGCACTTTGTGCCAACTGCCATTCCAGGAAGTTACAGCAGCACTGAGAGCTACTTGTTTGTCCAATGATAAGATTCCACGACCCCTTCCACACAGAGGTCACGACACAGTGGGACTGGCAGGATTACCAGCAGTCTGGGGCCCAAATAGTATTACACATCAGATGTTGCCTTGTGAAAAAACATCTTTTCTGAGCTGAGACACATTCCTGTGCATACAGTTTTCTGGAAAAATTCCCTGCACCACACACACACCATCATCCAGTCAAAACTTTTAGTGAATGTTAGTTTACTCCTGCTGTACTTGGGCAGCTATGCATTTTAATGTCTCTTAGAGAACCTGAGGTGCTGTTCTTCTGGTTATGTGAATATGTGTTTTGGTAGTTACAACCTTGTCACACAGTTGCATGCTAAAATGTATTTAGGGTCAGATAATTATATTAAATCAGTGCAGCTATGGACGTAAAAAATAGTTTGATTTCAACTACACTGCATCTCTCCTTTTTTGGGTGTTTCATTATCCACCTACAATCAGAGTAATCAGTTGTAGCCCCTGACCATTAGGTTTGCAATGTACCCGCCCAATCTTAAACTTACATAACCGCAGCCAATATTTCCTTTGTTATCAGAGGAAATAGTTATCAACTGAGCTATGATTACTGGCTTTAAGTGTTTTTGAATTTCTTTCTTTCCCAGGACCAGTGAATTAGCTGTTCACTTGCAATTTATTCCCCACTACAGATCATCTTTAATGTGTCCTGAGTATATTTAAACCTGGTGTAAAAAGTGCAAGGAGGTCACTGAGGAAAGTTTATGTCATACACATCATTTCTTTGGCCTTCAGATTGTTTAATAATGGCTATGTTGTTTAAGTGTCAATAAGACTGATGAAGTATTACAGTAAAGGGATCAAAGTAGGCCAGAGGAATCCAGTGGTATCTAAACACAGCATTCCACCTGCCTCTTACTGAGCCTGATGGAGAGTGTGAGACCAGAAAGGGAAGGAGGTCTGTGTGTGTGTCAGCGATTCCTGAGTGAGTGTATGTGTATGCATGTTTAGATTATCAGTGACTGTTGTGGTGTATCTAATCTCCACTGGCTGGTTTTGTAGTGCTGTCAGGATCCTGTCCCGCAGGCACACTCTGCAACATGTTTGTGTGTGTGTGTGTGTGTGTGTGTGTGTGTGTGTGTGTGTGTGTGTGTATGTGTGTGTGTGTAAACCTGATGTACGTAAGTCTGAGAAGGAGTCACACTGATAGAATTCACCAGAATACCTCTGCTCCTTATAAGGAACTACTGGTTTCCAGTCAAATGAAATGCATGTTGCATACTTTGGTTGCTCTATCAAATTGTACATCTTTTATCAACATTGTGGCTGTAGAAATACATTTAACTTTATGTGTTGTGAGAACACTTTGCATTACATCAAACTTTCTCAAACTTATTTCTTTACAATTTCAAGACTTTGGTTAGTAATGGACATACAAGAAGCTACACTGACAGTGGCTGGGTAACAAGACAACAAGACATATCACTCTGGTGCTGATAATTATGATTTAGTGCAATGAACATCACACTGGGAGAAATGGCAGTGGATGTACAATTACACTAAAGGTGTCAGTTAATGTACTGTACTCAACAGGTGTTGTATGTGTCACACACAAAAGTGAAGGTATTAATAATTAACAAACACACATACAAGAGTGTCGGTCTGTTTATCTGTGTGTGTTCCTGCTTACATCGTGCATTGCGATATAGGAGGAAGGGGTCCTGGAGCTGGAAGTCCAGGTCTTTGGTAATTGGCTCTGTCAGATTCTCCATGCTGAGTCTGTTCATTATGGTGAAACCATGCCTGGGAGATGCCAGCCTGAAACACACAAAGGACACAGCACACACATACATGAGAAGAATTTGAGCAAAGACTAGTCATTGATAAAGTGGAAACAAAAATTGCTAATTAAAAGAAGTAAGTGCATGTCAAATAGCTTTATTGGACTTCTCACCAAGAACCTGCTACCATTTTAAATACAGTATGGAGTGGATAGACTTTTGACTGCAAAATATCAAACTCTTGCAACAATTCCCTCACCTTGTGTAGATAAAAAGGGTGCCCTCCACCTCGGTCTTCTCCTGAAAAACACACAAAAAGTCAGTCCGAAAGTAATATTGGTATTCATTTGTGTTTGGGTTTTGGTTTCATGTGACAAAATCTAATACATATATTTATATCAGAGCCTTCTCAGGAACTTCAACCGAGGAAAACTGACGAGCGTTTGTAGCTAAGGGGCAGCAGTCCTCTGTACGCTGTGATATTATATTGCGGGATACAGAATGAGGGAGAAATTAACCGTTTTCACTTTCTGAAAAACAACTCGCCAGACCCTGAACAACCACAGCTGCCTGGTTTTACGCACTTCTTTAACTTTACATGGAGTAAATCTCTCTCAGTGGCAAAGCGCGCCCACCAGTGACGATGACGCAGCTAGGCTAAATTAGCACAACATCCTTAACCAAAGTTCAGACTTACCCACTCATTTGTCCTGTTGTTGTAAGTGTACAGGGCGACTTGGCTGGCCACGTCAACAATGTTGTTGATGTATGGGTCTTGTCGCTGCAGAGCAGCCAGACTTATATCCAGTCCTTTTGCGGCAAGGCAGCTACTGCTACCTGCTGAAGTCGCTGTCATTGTTCCCTATGGAGAAGTTAGCTCGCTACTTAGCTTCAGCGGCTAACGAGTCACAGAAAGATGGGATTAAAAACCAAACCAGCGACGAGAGAAAAAAACAATTAAATCGGCAATTGCACAGTATCCTGTTTTGCTAATTAAGACATGTAAATTTTTAAAAAATTAAGAGTTATCAACCTCTAACCGCCACAACTGAGTTTGTTAACGGCCATGTTTAGCCAGAGAGATTGTAAACAATCAGACATGAGTAGTTGCACAAGCGAGTTGAGGATTTCAATCTTATCAATCAACATGGAAAAATCGATTAAGATGTCCTGCCCTGCGCATGGATTTTCAGCATTATTTTATTATTTATTATTGTCAGGATAATACACCCATATACAATTAAGTCTGTGACTGCAGTTTAAGTTAAATTATCACTAAATACAACCTTACATCAGGCGGGTTAATTTAATCGCAAGTTGGTTGGTTATGCAATGGGTTTCTGTTTTATTTCTGTTTTATGTTGATATTTACACTGGTGAATGAGCTAAAATCCTCTCGATGTTTCTTTTTTGTCTTTATCTCTATATATGTCTGACTGCTAGGCAACACACTGATCAAACCAATACGGACTGATGTCTCCCAATTCACAGTTACATTTCCCTTCAAATACACTAGGGGGCATCAGAGGGATGGATAATGGATAAAGCACAATCACCTCTTAACTGCACAGCCTGGAGTTGATCTGATAGCCCAGCAGGAGTATATGAGTGTGTGTTTGTAAGCATCCCCCAAAAGTTTTGTCTGAATGAGGGGTAGCCTAGGAAAGGGCAGTATTGCAGACACAGTTCAGAATACATGTCTCTCCCTAGAACATTTAGTACCCAGTTCGTGGGCCAAGTTAAGATTATTTTGAGCATAGTCCAAGGTTTACAGTGCTGCAGTTATCAAGGCCAAATTTCCCCCATGTTCAGTGGTTTCAACTTGCAGTCTTCTGTTTTATTTTTGTCTTCCGCAATGCTGCTGCCCCTGTGTGTTTATGCTCTATCTCTTCCTCGTGTATCTATGTTTATTCAAATGCAGTATTTTATAGATACTGTGTATAATCCACCAGCTCTCAGCTTCAGAAATGAGACATGTCCTTACTGTTAGGAAAATTAATACTCAAGGACAGGGCAGTAACTGATACAGGGACAAGAACTTTCAGGACTGAAAGTTCTTGAACTTGATATCAGCCATACCCAAGTGACACAATATCAGTTGGATCACTGGGCAGTGAATCTCCATATTCAGTTAAGCATATCCTGTTCTGTTGCAAGAGCATGACCACCTCTTAAGTGGACATACATAAACCCCTTCACTCGGTACACATCTGGCAGTAGATTACTTCTTTATCTGAATCCTCTGCATTGTGTTGTAGTAGTTGTTTCAGTAATTAGATTTGTTCTGTCATAAGTTGGAGCTGTGCTACAGCAGATGTGCATCCATCAACAGCCGTGTCAAAGTGTCCTTGAGAGAAACAATGAACATCCAACTGCTCACTCAGTTTAAGCAGCACTGGAGGAAAACATCTGCTTCAACCGCTTCAAAGTGGAAGTGCCACTAGTGCCACTGCTGTCCACAGCCTCTCCTCTTAAATATGAATGAAGCACTTCCAGGTCAGGCTATGACACGTCTGCCTCCCCATTAACATGAAAATAGCTGCTTAGGGATTCAGAATGGGTCTATTTGTCTCTTAGCGAGTATGTCTATTACTCTGTCAGGGTGGTGGTGTCGGCTCTCTGTGAGTTTCAAGGTATATGTTTCTATCTGGGAGGTATGTATCTGTTTGTCAAGGGGTGTGTTTTTGTCAATGATGAGGCTAATGAGTTATCCATCAGTAGGTCAATACTGTCAATAACCACTGAGCCAAGATTGAGTATTTGAGTCTGATTGGTAGGGATAGGCCATGAGGTGCTGGTGATTGGCTCACAGGCAAGACAGACATTGGGATGTAGCCTCTGGGAGCTTATTGTAATTTAAGAGGGAGAGTGTAGGCCTTGTTCTCAGGGATGGCCATTGTAATTTGTATTTCCACACTGGAATCAATGTCCATCTGCATATATTTTTAGAATAGACATATTGTCTGTTGAAAACCAAGTAGAGTTATTTATAAAAAGCAAATTTCACTTATTTAAGTGAATATCCCATAAGGAAAATTATTCTGTAACAAGAGGAGTTTGCTAAAAACCAATAAGTTGATACAAAACAATATGCATTTTATATATGCACTTACTACACAAAATGTAGCAGAGGGTACTTCACAAACAGAGGGTTATAGAGAGTAACAAAGAGGAGATTGGGGATACAGTACATTGCATGATTTCAATTGTCCATTGATGGCCATTACCCCTGAACGTAAAGAGCCATAGTGAATGGGTGATATATGGCCTGTCTGGAGTGTTCAATCAGGGTCCATTATTAGCAATGGCTCCAGGTGGTGGAGACATTATATAACCTTTATTCATTTAAGTAATGTTGCAACACCTTTCTATAATACCCTCTACTTTCACTGGAGGAAGCATTCATTGGTTACAATGTTTTGCTGATGGTCAATGAGCAGCCCTGCTGGCACTCATCTGATTTTTCCACTATGGGGGATTTTAGAGCCTGGAGAACACAATTTACTCTCTTCAGCAACTTGTAATCGTCAGCAAGTAACATCTGAGGCCTCATGAATAACTCTACGATCTCTTTATAGGCCTAATCACACAAGACCTGTGGCTCCCTGTGCCTGGTGTGCAGGCAAAAAAAATATTTACAGGGCTTATCTGGATGAGACCAAAAGCTGAAATCATGCTACATAACAGCACTGGAAGAAGCCTTGAGATCTGTAAACTGTATATATTTAAGTGTCTTATTCTCATACAGTGTGAATAATTTCTTGGAATATGTGAAATACTGAGAGTTATTCTCAGATTTATTTCTCAATTTCCTTTTGATTTTTTCAAGGTAAGAAATGACTCTGAATGATGAAACAGAGTCATTTAAAAGTCATAGAATTTAAAATGCAGATTTCATTCTCCAGATATTTTGTATAACCAAATGAATGAACCGAATGTATTATTAGATGCATAAAATATACAGTTTTGTTAGTGTTCTATCATTTGTGTAGTTAATGTTTCAAATAAGTTTAATTTTATCTTGTGTTTCATTTTATCCCTGTAATCTTAATCTTTATTGCTTATTAATTTCAGGGGGAATAGAGACAAAGTACATTATGTAAATGACAATGCCCAAAATTGCCAGATTAACTTTATAAAAGCAAGATTTGAATATTTCTTGATTTGACCCTGGAATGGATCCCAAAAAAGTTTCATGTTCATATTAAAAGTATGAATCTATCAGATCTTAATTTGCATTGGAAATGGCAATAAATGAATGAAGGTCTAAAATCCAATCTCATTGTTCAGTTGAATTAAGTAGCTCCCTTCATTATGAGGGGATTCCCCTTTGATGGACCAGCAGATTGTTGGTTTCCCACATGGGATACCAGCATTTTGAGTGTTTGTCTGTTCAGAGATTCCCAGAGACCAACTGCACTGTAGAGTCACACACTCACACACATACAAAGGGGTCGGGAACTACAAATATAGAACAGTCTTAAATAGAACTGATATTCCATGTGCAGGCTGGATTACAGAGGACATTTGTGTACGTGTGTCTGTGGGTTTGTGTGTCCCCTGGGCACAAGTGTCTGTTCCCACGACCCGCCCTCCATCCGTTCTTCCTTCCCTCAATCCTTCCTTCCGTCTATCTTTCCATTCACTGGCCAGTGTAATTAAACAGAGGCTGGTTTGGCAAGAAAGTCAAGGAGAAACTCAGACCGCCATTATGCCATTCACTGTCCATCTGTCTCAGTGCCACCACAGGGCTGACTGAGTTGAGGCATTTGTACTTTGTGCTTAAGAATTCCCATTTTCTGCACCTCTGCTCTTCTACATTTCAGGGGAAATTTTTGTACTCTTTACTCACAACTTCTCAGATTCAGAATATACATAAAAACACACTTCGTAAGCCTGTAAAATACAATGCATTGTTGAAGATTAAACCAGTGGTTCACAACATTTTTAGCTTGTGGCCCCATTCAAAAGAGCAGTGTCTAGTTGGGTCCCCTTGTCATGTTTCTGATGTGTATGAGTTAATAGTTGCTCAAACAAGGGGGGACTTCCCCAGATATGAATAACTGTTTAGACCCAGTGTGGTCAAACTATCAAGCATTTCACTAAAAAGCTAATATTAGAGAGAAGTTAAAAAAGAAAATACACATTTTTTTCCCAGCAGACCTTTGGTTTTTCTTCTTTTCAACCTCACAGCCCTCCAGATTTATCTTGTGACCCTCGAGGTGGGAGCCAGCTTTAACAGTAAAATGCTCATGCATTGATGCATCAGTATGAACAATCTATTTATATATAACATGGTGTAAAAAGGAGTTGTTTTTGGCAGAACAAATACTCAGTACGTGCACCAAAAATTCTGGGAATGTTTCCGTTCATTCATTGGTGCAGGCGTTCAACAAGCCTTAATTTTCCTTCAAATATACAGTATATTAATATAACATCTGCATCACAAAACACTATATATTGTTCAGGAGATAACAATGCATCTGTCAAATGTCATCAATAGAATCATTTATCAGCTGTCTCCCTGTCTTTACTATGTCTACAAGTGACACATGTAGACAAAAAGCTTTAATCTATTACAGGATGGTGGGTGGTGATTTTGCGCTATGGCACTGAACAAATGAATACAGGCTGGGTTGAGTCATCAGATTCACCTCCTGATTATAGCCTGCAGTGAGATTGACATGAGGCCTGCACATTGTGAAGTTCGTATTCAGTGTCAAAGACAATTATATGGGATGGCCAGTATTATAATTAGAATCTGGAAATGCTGCTCAGTACCTTCAATACATCCTGATGCATTATTGAGCCCATTTTTTCTTTTTTGTGTGTATTTGACATCTTGAAATCATCCTTTAATGTAAAATGTTTTGAGTTTTGTGAATATATTCGTAAAAAGACAGGAACTGCTTTTCAAAATAAGGTCAAAAGTTGTCTGAGGACTGAGCAGATAATGGTAAAAATGTTTCTTTCTTTTTTATCTTTTCTATCAAGCTGCCTGTGGAGAGCTTTTAAGAAAACAGCTCAATTTAAGAGCCCGACATGTTATTTGTGCAGGCAGGTCTATCCAAAAAGCCTCAGTAGGAGCTGTAGAGCCGAGCTGACTCAATGTCATCAAACCCTGGTCCAGAGCTATTTAGTTAAGAGCTGATGTTGCTGACTTTGTTTGACATTTTACTCCTAAATGAGCTTCATTTCATTGTTGTGTTACCTAAGAAAATGGGCCCATGTCTCCAGAAAATGACTTTGCGTGCTCCAGGGGCCAGGACAAATTTGTTTCTGGCCACTGAGAACAATGTCGAAACATACTTCACTGTCCTGAGGGTAAAAAGAAAAAAACATGATTGAATTCTAAATATCTTTTTTTTATTGTCCTCTAGATAAAAAGGTTCAGTCTTTGAGTACTGACCTTCCTGAGTCGGTCTACTTCATGATATTTGAGTCTGTATTTACACGGCACCCAAAGATCCAAAAAATCAGCTTCCTTGTGGTTTTCTCCCTGTTTGCGAGAGGCTTGAAAAGATCAGAGCTTGAGTCATAAAAGAGTTGAAAAACCAGATATTTAGTGTGTGTGTAAACACAGCCTTGGCCAAAAAAAAGAATGAGAGTTGAAGCAGTCCAGATGTGTAGGGAACGACGGGGCAAAGCAGACGTAGGTACGACATCTCCGATCTCTGTTTCTTCTTGCAGAAATCAAGGCTCATGCAAGGCTTGAGCCTGCCATGGATCATTATCCCTCCTTCCACCTCTCTACTTCTCTCTCCCTCTCTCTCTCCCTCACACAAACACACATTTTTCTCTCCACTTCCTCTTGCTTACTATCTTTTTGTCTGTATCACAGGCATGGGTTTTGGCCACCTTTCTTTTCTTTTTATGTCTTTTCTCTGGCCCTCTGTTCCTTTTAAGATCTTGTGAGCCCTCCTCTCCTCCCAGCACACACACACACACACACACACACACACACACACACACACACACACACACACTTCATCAACATCATCATCTTTGTCTTCATCATCACCATCATCATCATCTGGATACCAGCCGCTGGTTCTCCACTGTTGCCTATACGGTCTCCCTCCCTCCTCCTTTCTCTCTGGCAAACTCACACACACACACACACACACACACACACACATCTGGAAACAGTCAAAGCGTCTACATGCACGGGGAGGGGGGCTACCTCTCTCTCTCCCTCTCTCTCACTCTCTCTCACTCGGTATCACTGCAGAGCTGAGCTGCAGGGGCAGCAGAGGCAGAGAGAAGAGAGAGCTCCAACTCCCGATCAGTGAGACACAGGCAGACAGACAGACAGGCAGGCAAGGCAGACAGACAGACAGGCACACAGACTGACTGACAGACACACCGCCGGACCATCATGGACTGGATCAGGACAGAGAAACCCGTCTCCGGATGAGACAGGACGGCCTGGCTTCTGTTTTTTGGGGGGACTCTGGTATAGATACGTGGAATAACCGACAGCCTATTGGGAGATTTAACCCCGTGCTACCCGTGATGGAATATTTACACTCTTCTCATTTTCTAATTTTTCTCCTCTTCTCTTCCTCCTCCTTCTCTTCCTCCACCACCTCCACCTCCTCTTCTTCATCCTCTCACATTTTGACACGCTGCTGAAAGATGCGCACGAATGCGTCTTTTGCGCACTTCCATCGCGACCGCCACTGACAGCGCCCGTGCTTTCTAACCTTTTGAAACCTTATTTTTTTTAAGAGGAAAAAAACACAACAAGGGAGAGAGGGGAGAAAGAAAGAAAGAAAGGGAGAGAGAGTGAGCGAGTGAGGTGTGAATTGAATTGAACGCGGTGCTGGTCTCATGTTTCTCGCCTAGGGCCCGGATGTACCGAGGGATGCACCGGTGCGTTTTCCCAACCGGTTCCGCCGAAAGCTCCCTCTTTTTTCTCGCCTTCACCTCCATCATGGGGATTAGGTAATATTCACTCCATCCGAAGAAACCCTCCCCATAAATAAAAAAGGAATACCCAAAAACTGTCCGTGCTAGACAGTTCTTTCTTCTTTTTTCCCCTTTTTTAATTTCTTTATTTTTGGGGGGCTTTTTTCCCTCTTGTTATTTTCCCTCCTCCTCTCCAGCTTTTTCCTCCTCTCTCTCAATCTTCCATTCACCTATAGGGATAACGCCGGACTACATTTATGGTAAATGAAAGCAAAAACATGTACATCCCGGAGGACACCCTTGAGAACCATCAAGGTATGTGGTGTCTTTTTTAAAATTATCATTATTATTCGTAACTGGCAAACATCTTAACTGTAACTGTGTGCATGAGAGAGGGAAGAGGAAGAGAGAGAGAGAGGGAAGGTGGGAGGGAGTAAGAGAGGTATGATGATCTCGAAATGGGGATGGGATGGTGGAGGGAGGGAGGGGAGGGAAAGGGAAAAGGGGTGTTAGCTCCCTCCTCGTTTTCAACAGATGGACAGATGCAGCTCTCTTTCCTGCACTTTCAACCCCCCACCCCCCACCCCTCCTCCTCCTGTGTGCAGTTTGTTTATTTAATCGTGCAGCTCGTGCAGCAAGTGAACTTGTGCCATTATCACGCAATGAGGCTGCAGGTGTAACCGCGGACAGATATGGATGAGGCCTCCCCCCCCCCGCTTGGTTAAGTCCACACTTGTGGGTTTTGACAGGCCTGTCCATGGGAGAACTGTGGTATTATGGGTGGGCAGTGGTCATATATAGCCAACAGGCAGTTGTAGGCGAGGGGGCCATTATTGTTTCTGACAAATGTCCAACACAAGATTTTTTTGGTGTGTTTTTAGGTGTGTGTATAACTTATCTGGCAGATCTTGTCTCACCAAGGCGTTTTTTTTTGTTTTGGGAATAAACTAAACTGCACCCAGCCGTATGGGTTGGTTATCTGTCAGAAATGAACACACAATGGTCGCTGAGGACCAAAGGGATAGAGCAGCGCCCACCAATACGCGCAGCCATCGATTCTCACTACTTCTATGATCAATAGTCGAATTTGTCACGTTTGAATCCAAGTTTTCAGGTCCGCAGGGCTCCGTAACGGCAGCAGCGCGAGTGAGAAATCGCATAGAGATGACAGGTGGCAGTAGGAGGGCCTGCAGGACTTATTTGTCTGCTGAGAATTGGGTTGATGATGTGCTATTTTTGGGGGGGAGAATGGCAGCGGGGGGGGACGGTGGGCTTCTTAAGCAAAAGACACGACCGAAGTTCAACGTGACGACTTTTTTGGTTTTGTTAAAGTGTTAAAGACATGCAAAGAGTGAATCGAAATCCAGGGCTGCGGTCTGGTTTACGGTGAGGAAAGGGTCTGTTTGCATTGCGCAGTATTACGCGTCGCTCCTTCCACCCACGTTGCAGAGAGCAAAGCCCAGCGATGCATTCGTTTATGGCCAGCCGGACCCTGTAATTTCAGCGGAGGGGTTATTTATCCGATCACTATTATCACCCTCATAACCATCATCATCGTCGTCGTCGTGGTCGTCGTCGCGTTCGTCCACCACTTCCATCACCACCACATACCTCTCTGCCTTGGCGACAGGTTCCATAGCAACAGGGGATGAGGAGAGGGGTGGCGGTGGATATGTGTGTGTGTGTGTGTGTGTGTGTGTATGTATGTATGTAAGAGTGTGTGTGTCGCAGCGAGGCACATTCACCAACAGTTTGCTCCGAAGAAGCAACTAATCATAGGTTGGATGTTACCTGCAGTAGCTGTTATCATGGTCATGCAGCTAACATAGTTTTACTGGCAGCTTTAGCAGCATCACGAAGGGCAGGTGTGTGTACCGTCTGTAAAACAAACCACAGTTACCTTGATGCCATGATGTCATCTTAATCTGTTATTATCATCAGAGAGGACCTTATTGTTCAAGATCATCATAACCACTGTCATAATCATACACTATATAACCCGTCTGTCTGCCACAGCGACTTTCAGCCAGAGTAGGAACAGTACTCGACAACCCAAGAAGACACAAGTCGTGTCTTGAGTTACCCTTTAAGAGCAAAATGTACAATTCTTTCCAGGATGAGGTGGTCCCACAGCTTAGCAGGAGATGATCAGTGCCACTCTCAACTTGTTACTGCCCTCTTGAAGGTGATTGGTGCTTAATGCCATCTTAAAGTCTAATAAATGAGTTCAGATGTTGGATGTGCGGAATGTGTTTTTTGAGTTTACAGTACAGGGTTACAGTACAAAACAGCCAGATGTCAGGTTAGGCATGTGGATGCACAGTGTTTGTCCCATATGTATATCAGACATGGTGAAATACTGTACATGCAAACTTAACTATAGTGTACAGTGAAACAATGCACCAGACCTCTCCAGATCAGCAGAACTGAATGAAACAAAGTTATATTTATAAACATGTTCAAACAGATAGAATCATGTCTGAATAAGCTTTTTATTTTCTGTTTCATCATCACAAGTTAAGAACAGTAAACCAGACTATTGTGGGATTTGTAGCATATTTAGCTGAGGCTGGTGTCTACTTGGGTGGTGGTTTCAGCACCACGGACAGCTCATTTTCATTGGCCTATTGACAGCTACGTGACAGCTATTGAAGAGTTACAAAGACAGGCATTTGCACTGAGGTATCACTGTTTGCATCCTGCTTTTTAAAATGGTACATTTCAGCTATTTGTATGAGAGTAGAAAAAGCTGAATTTCATACAAGATCACCTACTTTAAAAGCATAATTTTCATTGGTTTTCAAATTATATAGGTTAAATTGACCTATACTGTTCATTTGGTATGGGCATTGGTGAAGTGGCTATTAGGGAGGTGGATATATTGTAGGAAGCATTTAATGAGTATTGTAGTGTAGTTACTATAGAGACCATCCTTTGAAAGTTTCAACAGTTCAGTCTAACTCTAACCCATAACAGCAAGTGTTTGCCAAGACAATGAACCCTACCAGCCCCTTAGACACTGTTTTGTATCTGACCCCAACCTCTCTCTCTCCTCGCTGTCGATGGAGCCAAAAAAAAAAGACAAATTTCTCCTTGAGGGACTCAGGGACAAAAAAGTCCAACACAGAAAGACAGAGCAGCTGATATTTTATATTCTGAGGCTTTATGTTACAGTTCCTGATACCTAACGCCAGCTTGATCATTGGTATATGATTTTTATCTTTGTTTTCAATTACTTTCCATCGTTATATCTGCTCTATAATTCAAACAGAGTTGATGTTCCATGTGATTGCACTGAACACTCATATTCATGGATGAACCAATTACACTGCATCTACATAATCTGAGGGTTTTTTCCCTGAAAAATTAAAAATCTCTGAGATGCTCACACATGAAGAAGAAACCCAACCCAACCCAACACACAGACACGTGTAGACATGTCATTACATACTGTACACGTGTTACTGATGTGGCTATGAAATAAACACACACCTGTGGCATTTCATATCAATGCAGTTAGAGCAGTGAAATGTTTTGAAACACATACACACAGATACACATGCACACACACACACACACACACACACACACACTCTTGTCAGCAGCAGTTTTCAGCAGTGTAATCAGTGAGTTGATTTTCCCTGTGGGCATTGTGCCAGAGGCATGATACCTCTGTTAGGGATATTAATTGGTTTCCGATGGGCACCCTGGGACGGTGGCCACCTGCCAAATCACCTCACTCTAATGACTTGACTTGATACACTCAACGATTCCATTGAAGTCATCTCAAAAGACATGTTGCAACAACCGCTGGTGTGTTTGCTTCGTATGTAGCTTTCCACATAGAGCTGTTGCCAAGTGTGTGTCTGCAGAGGGTTTTCAGCACCAAAGAAGCATGGCTATGCTCACACAAGCAACTTTTCAAGAGTATTTAAAAATCTTCCATTTATTAGCTGGACTTTAAGGACTGAGTTATGTTAGACACAGTCAAAGACAGTGATTGTACTTTAAAAAATCCAATTGATTTGATATATTTTTTGCAAGAACAAATCAACAGCAGGTGGCAAAGTTGTTGCCATCCTCAAATACAGGCAACAACTAATCAAGTATTTCTTTCAAATTTACTTTAATTAGAATCCACAGGGGCAGACAAACAGCTAAGAGAGCTAAGTCATCCATCAGCATGCCTGACGTAGATGGAAATCTGGGCAATTAAGCACCAATCTACTGTTACTCAGTGCAGTTGTTGCTCAATATCAGTTTGGAGTTTGTGGCAAAGGTAAAAAGGATAGAAACTGGTCACTGGATAGCTTTTGTGAGATTATGTATAGGTAATTGTATGAAACTTGAAAAGTTCTCTCTCGAAATAATAAAAAAACAAAAAAAAAGACTGAAGCAGTTCAGATGTGTAGAGAACTACAGGGCAAAGCAGACTCACAACGCACTTTGTTGCAGTGAAACATGACATATGTGTGCATGTCCATTTCTGTAAGCTTGTTTGTGTCCATGTCCATGAATAACAAACAGAGAAACAGAGTGTCTCTTCAGTGACACAGAGAATGCAGTAATTCAGCACTGAGGCAGAGAAGTAATGAAGCAAAATCTTTAACTTTGCCATCTCTTAAAGCAGTTGTTAATTCAGTGGTTGTTTTAAGGAGAGTGTGATGTGTTTGGTCAGTTTTACTTTAATTCCATTTGTTAAAAAAAGACTAAAAATGTTCTCTGGAAAAATCAAATCACTACTTTGCAGAGAAGGCTTTTATTGTAGATTGCATTAGTTTTTGGGTATTTCCCATCATAGAAACATGTGGGACATACATTGTATTAATTTATTATATTTTATTTCTCTTATCTTCACTATCCTTGATGCTTTTGCAGTCATGCATTTTTGGGTCATTCAGGTCAAAAGTAATTTTATCTTAGATTTGAGTATAGAAATAAAACATAATATTTGAAAAATAAGTCTAAATCTGTGCAGCAGAAGCTACGATATCCTGACTTTTAGTCCTTAGAACGGGTCAAACTCCAAACATGCTGGATCTTACAATACCCATAATGCAACTCAAGACTGTACCTTCTTCTGTCAGACTTCCCCTGCCTGGTAAATACCCACATTTTATGAACTCTGTGCCCCTGGTTTGCTACACAAAATTATGACCATTTTTGACTTTTCTTTGATCTTCACTTTTTCATTTGTGAAATACAGCATGGTTTTTCCGCTTCAAGCCTATAAAATGATCCAAATGTACAGTTGGAGAGTTGAAAATGACTTGCTTCAACTGCTCACAAGTCACACACCCTGAGAGGAGAGGTTGCAAACAGACATTGCTTTGTGTTAAGGGATCACAAGCAAAAAATGCTGGGAGATACTGCCTTACACCATCAGTGCCTCAGGCTTTATAAGACTGTACATCACACCTCTGGGCTCAGAGTACAGTAGCTACAGTACACTGTATGTGTTTAAAGATGTATTAGTCACGCCAAGGTTATAGCAGCTGCAGCAGAGGATGTAATGAGCGATTAAAGGCCAATCAGCATTAAAGAAGTTTATATCAGTGCCTTAGAGTGTGTCATGGCTTTAACTTAAGGATGTGACTCAACAACAGCTGCTCTTAACGTAAAACACCATCTGAGAGACAAAAAGGACACATGGAGGGAAGGAAAGAGAGGGGAAGGGCGGGTGGATGGAGAAATAAGAGGACAGAATGGCAGATTGCATTAAAGGGGATAAAAGTGGAGAGGAGAGACGAAAAGGAGGGACGGAGCAAAAGGACAGGCTGGCAAGGAAACACAGGGACAGAAAGGAGCAAATGGAGGCAGCCGATGGAGAGAAGAGAGGGAACTGTAAGAGAGAGGAATAAAGGGATGAAAAGAGTGAGCGACAGAGGCAGAGGGAGCGAGAAGCGAGGGAGCACAGGAGGAGGAGGAGGAGAAGGAGGGAGGATTATCCGTGACTCTGTCTTGCTTAAGCCTCTGGTTGCGTATTGGAAATCTATCCAGAGGCTGTCCTCTGCTCTTAGAACTATCAGGCCTCAGTCTTCATTTCTGGTGGGACAATACACCAACACCGGCAGCACGGCGCACGGCTATTTGTGTGTGTGTGTGTGTGTGTGACAGGGAAAGGGAGTATGCAGTTGCAACTGGCCACCTGCCCATATGCATTGTGCCTGCTTGGCTGCCTCTGTCTGTGTGTGTATGCGTGTGTCCCATCTCTGCTCAGTTTGAACATGTGCTTAAGTGTCCTTCCTCTGTAACACACACACATACACACACACCCTCTTATTCTATTGATCTGGCTTGAAACCACCAGTGGAAATAATGACTCCAGACCTGTAGCATCCTCTGTTACACTCCCCCTCTTTCTTACTCTACCTCATACTCTTGACAGCATATCCTCTGATTATTCACCTTAAGTAACCC
This sequence comes from Lates calcarifer, assembly GCF_001640805.2. Lineage (NCBI taxonomy): Eukaryota > Metazoa > Chordata > Actinopteri > Centropomidae > Lates > Lates calcarifer. The sequence continues at coordinate 5,912,818 of NC_066850.1, forward strand.
CTAAATTACAGGTAGTTGTTTGAGTATCACATTAATATTTAAGACAAGAGAAGTTCTGATTTGTTCTTATTTCCCTCTTAAATTGTTGCCATGAGCTCACCCCAGCGAGCTTCATGAGCATCAGTGATTGGGCTTCAATTATCTTTTTTTGCCCTGTATTTTGCCTCCTGGCCTACAGGCTGACCTAATCATGTGATTGGTGAAGCTTGTTGGAGTAGTATGTAACCTTAGGGGAAAATCTGCGGACTGCGGGCTTTACATGTTTTTCAGGAAATGGATCAGGGTTTTTATAAATGTTTTTGACTCATAGTTACAATATTCCCTCAAGAAGAAGACAGAACTGAACATCAGTCAGAGATAATTCAGTAAAAGACGGCATTCTCTCAGTAAAGCTGTAAATACAACACTATATATCATTATATGTTAGGTTTCAATAAGAAAAACTAGCATGACTTGATTAGTCAGGTACTTATTTTTCATGTGATGCCAGACATTTGGCCCATCCCACATAGGATAACAAGACAAACCTATACATCAAACAGGTTTTACCGCAAATAGAAGAAGAAAGAAAAGAAAAAGCTACATCCTTGCACTCCTTGGAAGTATATAAACTTGTTAAATATTTCAGTCTTACATGTTGTTTTCATGTTATGTGTGACCCTTTTGATCTCCCTAAGGAGGTCTCCAAGTGTGCTGAGAGGATGTACGGTGTATACCTGAGATTCTGCTATATTGTAATGATGCTACTGTTTCCATGTACTGAAAAAACAAATGAACATTTGTGTCTGTGTCTGTGCGTGTGTATATTTCCCTAGTTATAGGAAAGGCTGAGGGATGAAGAGAGATGAGAGTAGGAGGCAGTCTATATTATTCATGCCCAGCCATGCATTTTCCCCTTTATCTTGTCTGCCCCCTCTTCTCCTCTTTCTCTCTCCATCTCACAAAGTGTCTTCACCCATCTTCCTCTGTAGATAATTTGCTTTGTTGTCTATCGTTTGACCCCCCACTCTCCATCTTTCAGCTAGCCATTCAGCATTAGCTCATTTGAAGGTTTTTCGCTCAGTGAGACCGCATTTCCTCTCCTCTATGAATTAATCAGTCCATCTGCGTGCATTTACTGTAACAGTTGGCAGCATGTGAAGTAGATCTAACCACAGGAAAACAAGATACAAAACACCATTTATTGTCCCAAAGGAGAATTCAGACTATAAGCTCAATACTCAAAACCCTGTTACACAAAGTGTACAACCCACAGCTCTATAAACTTAAAAGTAAACTTCTAAAGTTCTACAGTATATGCAGTAAGAGCTTCAAGTTAATGTCTTATAGTTAACCCTATGATAAACTGTTAGCCTACACTGTGTGCAGGTATAATTTAATCCTACATTTTTGTAGGCAAAACAGGTGTTAGGGATATGTGTTAGTCTAGGTTTTATAGCCTTATTTAAACCCTCTTTATCTTTTTTCAATGTGAAATGCTTTGTGAGCTTCACACTGTAAATGGTAACCATGGTTTTTCTGTGTCATTTATTTGGGATTTGAGAGTCTTTGATACCAAACTAGGTTAGGGTCACATTTGAACTACATGCAGATTGTGTGTAACTAATGATAGTTTTGTTCTGAGGTCATGCAGCTGAGGTACAATTTGATTAAACGTTGTCATTTTCATGTATTCAGCACCAGTGCTACCAGCACAAAAGCTGCTATTCAAATCTGCTTTGGACAAAGAATAACAGCAAAGAAAGAAAGAAAGAGAGCGAGAAAGCATTATCACTGTTCTTTGACAGAAACTTTTTGGCCTTTTAAATCTACACTGTTAATTCTGATAATTAACTCTACTAAATCAGTGCAGTCGATTATGAATATGCTGTTATGTATATTACATCAATTCATTTTAATAGTGTGATAATGACGTGCATACTGAATCAATGACCGCAATCTAGGAGTGTGACCACCTTTGGGGCAGTGATAAAAGACTTAAGATGTTATCCCACTTTTCTTAGCTTGTACAGTATAGTACAGTGGCCTGCAGTCTCGGTGTGTGTGTGTGTGTGTGTGTGTGTGTGTGTGTGTGTGTGTGTGTGTAATAGAAAAACATTGAGACAGGAATAGAAAAAATGTGTCAGACCTTCACTTTTCACTTTTACAGATCTATTTGGAAATTTTGCTGAGAGAGCATATTTTAACTTCTTGTATTGTAAACACAACGATGGCTGAAGCTCTTGGCAAGCGAGCATCACCACCACCTGCTCTTAGCAAGAAACCACATTTGGCGGCAGAGAAAACTCACAAATAGCCCCTTTAAGAGAGATGGGTGTGTATGTTTTAGCTACCCCGGAAGTTTGGCAGTACTAGTTTCATATCAGTTATGTAACACTGAATCGTAACTAGCTGAGTCTGAATAATTACAGTAGAGGGACAGTGTGAGACAACATGCAAGAAAGATGATGGAGATGATTTAAACCTGCAGCACTAAGTGCACCCAAGTCGCACCTTGAGTCAACTTAGTGCCTGACACACACCATTTTAGTGTTGATGGCACTCAACAAGCTTGACACATGCTGATTTGTCAGAAGGTGTCATTCATTCATCACTCAGGTGTTCCCCCTCCAAAGAAACACTTTGACTCAACTGAAACCAGCAGTGTGTTTGACACCTGAAGATGCCAACGAAAAAAAACAGAGGGCTGATCTTTTAAGAGTTTTCTCAGCCAAGGACATGATACTACACTGGTGCTTTTGTAGGTTTGCTCTCTTAAAGCACAATTCATGTATACTTTATATTACTGTTGCCCAATTTCCAATGTAGAGTTCCTGGGTCTTAAATGTATTTTCCCCACCTTCTAGACAGCCATTGGCCTCAGTTGCGTTTGACTGAAATTTCCTTGAGCTAATTTTTGTACAACATGCCATTCAATCAGCAGACTTTGAAACTGCCATACATTTGTATTTACTCCACTTTAACCTAGTGGGAACAGACAGGACTGATAAATCAGGCCACAAATCTCTAATGTGAAATATCATAAAATGTGGAGAAAAAAATGGAATTGTTGGAGAAAAAAAATGTGTGTTTATGTCAGACCTCATTGCTCATAGAGAGAAGCTAACTGAGGAAATAAGTTTTTAGGGCCTTTAATGAAGCAGAATCACTATAATGGTTAAGTTACTTATCCTCATTTTTAAGAATACTGCACTCTGCTTTAATTGAATGATTTCTAAAATCACAGATACAGTTTGAAATTACTCTGTTGCCTTGGTTATATTTTTCTTTCACATGTATTTCTTCCATTCTTGCACCCAGTGACAAGTTTAACTACTGCTTGCCAGGTCATGACCAACTTTGACCTATGTTACACTTGAGCACACAGGCATGAAGTGTCAGTAGTTCGCACACACACACACTCTTGACAGGAAGTCTTACCCCGGGTGTGTCTATAAGAGCAGCTTTGCTCTTTGTTCCAGCTGAGTGTTCGGGCTTTTGGTGCTGAACTGTGTGAAATACAGGAATGATGAAACCACTGTCCTCATTAGTGGTTCTAATCCCACTCACTCACATACACACTGATCACATACAGTACATGCACCAGCAGTGGTCCATACAGCACTGCTCTTCTACAGACACACACTCACCAGGCATGAGACGAGACATACTACCAACTCATCACAGTTTATTTTTCATGAGGCTAATTTCAGAGTGTGGGTAGGTAGAGAAAGAGAGAGGGATAAGGAAGAGTAAAATGGATTCACACACACATGTTGCTGTATTAAAGACTGACCTGTCTCTTTAAGAGGAAATGAGTCCTAACAACAAAACACACTTACCTGTCGAGCAGCTAATTGAAAGTGGAAGATTAGAGTTGATATCCTTTCACGTGTGTGTGTGTGTGTTTTCTCTTGCTAACTGAGTCTTTTACAGTACCAGGAGTGGATGTATTTTTAGCCTAGGTGCTCCAGCAGGGAATGTTTTAGTCAAATTGAAAATATGGACTATGGTCTCTTATTCCCAGCAAGCTGCTACTGAATGTACATAACATCGGCATGGTTTGAAAATTCTGGTGTAACGTTTGTCTCTTTAGCAGCTTGTATTTGTAGATGCAAAACTGTTTTGCTTTCTCCATGTGTGAGAATGTCACACTGCACTCCCAGAAGAAACCATGGCATAAATATTACCTTGCTAAGCGTACATACTGTGCAGAACCTTGTGTTTTCTTTTCTTTTTTTTTTTTTTTTTGTGGTAATTTTGTCTCACAGAAAGTGAGACTGTACATGTACATGTACAGTCATGTCGTTTTTATCAGGATCTCAGTTCCAGTAGTCTTGTTAGTTTGGTTTGTCATGGATGGATAACTGCACTATAGAGAAGGTGGTCTGTCGCCATAGGCCTATATATACACACACACACACTCTGCTGTGAGCATCACCCTGTTGGGTGACAGCACCCAAGTAAGATAGATTAAACTAAGAGTAGAGTGATGCAGCTCTGTTGCTTAGTTTGTGTGTGTGTGTGTGTTTCTCTGCCCCTAGGTGTGTTTGGGCATTTTCTTCTCTCTCTGTGTGTGTGTGTGTGTGTGTCTGTGGCCAATAGCTGTCAAACCACATCTTGTTTCTAAGAATCACAGGTAACAAAAGCCTGTTGTGTAGCCGGGGGAAGGAGACACTCTCTGCTGCTTTTCTTATTGTGCACCAAGACAGGAAAAGGTTAAGGAACACGTCAGCCTTACAAAAGGAAGGGCAGTTGATCTGAAGATGCCATCAAGTTAACACACTATACTCAAGTTAGAAGGGGTATTTCAAAAATGTGTTCCATGTTAAAGAAGCAGAGGAAGTAGCAGAGGAAGTCTGGCTATTACAGAAGTCTGTAATAGCCAGACTTTTAGTCCTTAGTGTGGGTTAAACCCTAAAATAGTTTTTTACATTTCCAATAGTGTTAGACCCTCCCTGCTTGATAAAAACCTATGTCTTTCAAACTTTGTGATTTCAGTTTGTAACACAGTCTTTTTCTTAATCATTTAAAGCCTCAAGGCCAACAACTGTGATGACAGGCAGAGTATTTTTCCTGACAAATCAGCTCATCTTCTTATCAAGTCAATTGATGGTGTGCTCCTTTAAATGCCTCTGCTGCTGCTGGCTTTTGGTTCTCCAACACAGACAACATAAAGAAATGTCACAGAGTGATGTGACCTGTCATTAACTTGATTATGGTGCATTGGTTACTGCTTCGACAAGTATCCATGGCAACAAACGCCAGCCAAGTACATAGCTTTGAAAACAAAAACAGTGAGTTTATTATCTATGTAGAAATTTATGTTTCAGACTTCAGACGCTCTGTTCAGTCCTGTCCTGTTTCTGTCTTTTTGTTATTCTGTCCGGCCTGTCTGCATTTCTGTTGCATTTCATTCTGTTCTTTTCATCACTGGTTACCATAGTGACTAGGGCTGGACTCCAGAGGATGAAACTAAGGTTAGAAGGCGAGTCTTCAAAAAATCCTGTTACATCCCTCTCTCCTTCCCTCTTCTTTTACACTCTGATGGCCCTCCTTTTTTATTTAGTTGCTTCTTCCCTACTCTCTTTCTGTTCTTTTGCTTTCTACCTTTCTGTCTCCAACTCTCTCTTTCTTGAAATTTGCCATTAGTGTGTTTGTTTCCTGCTTTCCTTCCCCCTATTTCTCTCCATCTTTCTTTTCTTATTAAGACAAGGGTAAGGTGTTCCAATATGAAATGACCGAACTATGTAGGCCACGAGAGTGTCCTTGACTGTGTGTAAAACAGAAGAAGCTGGTGAATGTGTGTGGTGTGTCCTGCCATCCCATATCCCATCTATCTAGGCCAGTCTTGATGTGTGTGCTCCACGGACCACTTCCCCACAGACCACGCTTTATGTGTGTGTGTGCATGTGTGTGTGTGAGAGAGAGGGATAGAAAGAGTTACTGTGTATCTGAATGGAGCAGTCCACTTCCCAAAAGACCAGACTCACTTTCACACTCTGGAGTCATAATGGCTAAAACAGGCTTGTTACAGGACTCCTTCTACAGTATGCATATGTGTGTGTGTGTGTGTGTGTGTGTGCGTGTGTGTTTCCATCCCAGAGCTGCGTCTATAACGAGATCCAGAAAGAGGGGAGAGTTTTAAATGGCTGGTTTAACCATTTAGGGTAGCTTCAGTGTGTGTGTGTTTGTGGCACTATGGATGTCTGGTCAGGCCATCACTTTGGTCCAGACTGAAATATCTAAACAACTGTTGGATGGATTGCAAAGAAATAGTTCATAGTTCCTAGATGATGTTTGCTAATAACTTTTCGTCTTGTGCTACCATGAGGTTAACATCTTTGATTTTGATTGCATAAAAGTTAGTGCAGATGTTCGAGCTCCCTAGAGGGTATATTTGTCTTACTTTGGTGATCCTTTGGTGAGTTTTCATCTAGCACCATTATCAGGACAAATTTTGGATTAGCTCAATACTAGTGTATAGTCAATATATTTCTGCAAAACTGATGCCATTCCCATTACCCTCAGCTGTTTGCATTTCGTATTAATTAATGTTAGCATGCCAACAAATGAAACCAAGTGAGAACCTGGAAAATACTACCTCACAAACAGCATGCTAGCATTGTCATTGGGGGCATGTTAGTATGCTAATTTTAGCATTTAGCGCAACACATGGCTGTAGACTCTTAAGTCTTCTCTTAAGTACAAGACATACCTTTTCATATTGAGTTTTCCTTTCTTGTATGTATGTATAAGGCTGTTGCACATTTACTATTCATGTATTTCATGTCACATCTAAAGAAAGTTTCTGAGTCTCTCAATCACATGCACACACACAGAATGCAAAACATCTTCATGTCAGCCTTTCTCCTTGCACAAAATTGATTCTGCATGTGTGTGTGTGTGTCTGTGGTTTATACCAAAGTCACCCAGTATGGAAATGAGAGTGAACACACACTCCATTTCAGCTGAAGGAGGGGAGATAGTGGGCGTGGTGGTAGTTCAAATGTAACTGTGGCTATCCCTCTTTCGCTCTCTCTTCCTCTGCATCCCTCCTCTCTTCTTCTTCTTCTTCTCTTTTTTCATCTCCCCCCTTCTCCACCCTTTACCCTGGCTCATCTCCCCTTCGCATCTGTGATTTGTATTCCAGATCAATATGTCTGAGCGAAGGAGAAAAAAAGAGATGGGGAGAGGGAGAGAGGAGATGATAGGTTTTTTGGGGATTGGCTTGGCGCCTGTAGTGATGTCATCAGAACAGGAGGCGCGACATCGTCTGTCTGTTGTCATGTCAACCAAAAGCGATTCAACATGCTCACATATAGAGAGAGATAGACAGATAAAAAGGAAGGGATGGTGGGATGGAGAGGAAGAATAGGGAGACTATGTTGCAGATGTTGGTCTTAAAATATTCATGTATATTTTCACTGTGAAAACACAGACTTACCTTAATGTTACCATGTCAAACACACACCTCAGCCTGTTTACTGTTGCATTAAGCACAGTTTCCCTCACTCTTCTCAGCTGTGGACAGCGTAAAATGTCATAGCTGGTCTTCTATGTGCATGCATCTGGGTTGCAGTGTGATAAAGTTGATGATTAACGACATTACCTCAATGTGGCAGACGGGTTACCATGGCAATACCACATTAAACAAACACTATGTTCCGACGGGGACAGAGAGAAAGAGAGAGAGAGGGGAGAGGGAGAGAGGGAAGGAAAGGGAATGCAGGAGGGAGATGGATGAGATGAAAAAAGATGGGGAAGAGAGAGGAGAAGGAGGAAGATGTTTCTCTGGAAATTCACTGTGATTCACTGTTGTAGTGTCCTTATGGCTTGTTCTCTAACAACAATGGAGGTCAGACTACATCACAGGCCTTCACCTCAGTCAAATATAATGAATTGCTGCCATGTCAGGAAAGAATGACATAACTGCTTTTCTATTTGTTACTGGAACTGTTTCATGGCCACTCACATACTGAGTGATTGAATATCCTTTGGTCTCTGAAAGCTGTTATATACCCACACAGGCTTTAAAACAATTTCCTCCAACCTCTAACCATTCTTTATCCTTCTGATAACTTTTTCTCCTTTCTGTCTTCTCGTCTTTACTTAGCAGCAGTTAGCAATCGTCTTGTGTTTACGTCTTTCCCCATTTCATCATTTAGCCCCCCATCCTCCCACCCCTTTTATCAGTTTCCACTCTGCCGTCCCTTCGCCGTTCCTCCTCTCTCCTCCTCCATCAGCTACCGACTCTCCAGTTTCCGTCCCCTTAGTCTTTACTAATGAAGCAGGGATCTGCTTGGGGCCATTTTCCTCTCTATCAATATTCTATGCCAATTACCAGAGTTGGGATATTAACACTGACACAGGGAACCATGTCAGCACTTGTGCACAAGCATACAGTGTCTCTTTCACTTAGACACTGACAGACATTTGCTTGTCTTGTTTGAGTGATGCCAACAGGTCATGCACATAATTTCCCCTTAGTATGATTTAGCTCTGCAATTAGCATCTGGGAAAATACATGTCTTCCATCTGGAGACTTAGAGGAACAGGTACAACTTTGAAGATGAGGGTCATGTGACCCACAAAGCTACTGGCTACACCAGTAAGCTTCTGACCACCACTGTCTGTTATATAGTGCTCTTATCTTGTAGCTGACAATAAGCTGTAAGTTTGACTCCATGATTGATTTGTGTGGGTAGGAAATATTGAACATGACATTTTGTGGCTCTTACTAACTGCTACAATAGCATTGTGTTTGAGTAAGTAGCAATTAGACAAAAAGAGTTAGAGGAAGTATTTTGCTGACCCCTGACCACAACCTGTTAAAGAATTTGAGGCAAAATCCCCTGATGGTAGAATTGTTTAATATAGAAATGATGTAACATAGTTTGTTTCTCCTGTAATCATTGTTTTTCTAGCTTTTCTTTTCTTTTCTTTTCTTTTCTTTCTTTTTTTTGAGTGGTACCTTGCTTCCTGGTGTGAAAAATGTAATTATATTCATAGAATTTGTAGCACAGAACAAAGGTATAATTATAAACAACTTAGCACAGCACACAGCTGGTAACAAGCCAATATTTCTTTTTACTATGATTGACTCTCTACAGAACAGTGCATGCAGACCAATTGCAAAGAGACTGAAAAGTAGTTTACTGATGCCCTTTGCTGCTTATGTCAGTCATGTGACCCTTGCCTTGCACATTGCAGCATTGAACATGTAGTAATAATGTATGCATTTCATCATAATCAGCTTTTTCCTCATGCCAACAAAAGCCCAGGGTCTCAGCAGTGTAATAATTGCTAATTCCACCACATTTAACTTATGCTAATGCTAATTGTTGCCAGTGCTAACAGCTCAATGTGGCAGCAGGTTGCAGAGTGTTAATGATGCAGGAAGTTATGTCACAGCACAGTAGGGTTGATTTGAGCACAGATGTTGAAGAACTTAGTGGAATGGTCCTTAAGGTGTTTTCGCTAAGGTGGTTTGGGACCTGAAACAGGAAAAAAATCAATTATACATCTCTAAAATGTTAGATCATTGCAGTAATGGTCTTTAAAGCATCTTCACCATGGGATCTGAAATTGAGTATGCCTAAATATGGTTGACTTTCGCTGTAGAAGTCAGCCTCATTAAAACAAGCACACAATTTCAGATAAGCTGCAACTAGTTTGGTGCTTTGAGGAGGACCTGGCCATGAAAGGAAGTCCTGTCCACTGTGGGTCAGCGAGCACGTATTTACAATAATATTTGCCAAAAGCAGGCTGCCCACACAGGCAGTCATACAGAGGAAGAGAATTCAGTTTAGACAAATATTAATTTTCTCGATAACCAGTTCACTGGTTTGAAGGATACTCAAACCGTGAACTGGTTATTTCATTTGCATATGAAAATGCTAGCCTGGTGGTGGTGCAAAGCTTTTCTACATCAGCTAAACTGAAGAGATGCAGTGGCTAATGGGGGGTTAAGAGAAGGTTTGGAGAATTTTTGGATCCAGCACTTGAAGAGAATGATTTACTCAAGCTGCTGGTCAGAGCTAATTCACTAGTATTCTTGACATATGGAGGACCTGCCAGAAACAAGAACTCGAGGCCTTGACCCACGTTTTAAACACTGCCTTTAAAATATTTAAATGGCTCCAGATTTAGACTATAGTTGGCTAAATTTGACGGATGTGCATTCCAGCATTCAGCCACTGATATAATGACATCCAACTATTAGCCATTGCTGTGATTATTAATCAATTTCTTGAGATGAAAATATTACACTGTTGCTTAAATATGGTCTACATTTTCCAGATTGCATTATATCTGTCAAGATATGCTTTCCCTGCAAGATATAACTCAAAGATAAAACTACAAAGGAGGAATATCTAGACAGTTTTGTGTGTTTTTTCTAGTTGTTGTGACAAACGAGCAGAGGGTTTTGGTGCTTGGCAGTTTAGACGGGCAACATCAGCCAGTCTCACAGTCTGAGCCAGCTGCTTGTTGACTGCCCAATCTGATAGGTCTGACTGATAGCGGGCTTCCAATGAACACACACATCCACACACGCACATACAAGCACTAACATATGCATGTATTTTTTTCTCTCTCTAACACACACACACATATGCACAAATACCAAAGAGGAAACAACATCTGCGGCATCTGGCCAAGCAAAGCTTTGATCTGAGGTCACATCACAGCCATTCTGAAGAAACGTGACAGTCATCTGCCCTCGCTCATGTGTTGTTTGTTCTCCAAAAATCAAGCTCAGGAGGAAATCGGAAAAAGCATGTCTCTCTTTTTTAGGGAAAGTCAGCGCTCTGTGGGACACACACACACACACACATAGTTCATACATACTATCACATATTGTACACCTAGGTCAAACCTCTTTTCTTCAACGCTCACTCTGTCTTTAGCTTTAATTCGGTTGCTGTCACTCACTGTGTCTTTGTGCTGCTCTGCTGTCTGTGTGTCTATGCAAAGTGTGTGTGACTGTACCTCTAAGTCAGGCATCTGGTGGCTATCAGAGTTAATCACCCAAGCTTCCTATAACTGCCCGTGACACACAAGCTCACGCAAACGCGCTCAGCAACACACACAAAGCATTTATTGGAACATGACAGTGCATTAGACAGTGTTGGAAAGGAACACCGACAGCGCAGCGGTGTCCAAAGTGTCGAGATGAAGAAATAGAGGGCAGCGAGAGGCGTTGGGGGGGGGGGGGGTATAGGATGAAAAGCGGGGGGAGAAAATGACGATTGGAAAGGAGGGTAGGGAAGGTGACAGGATGTGTGAAATGGATTATCACACTTTTGAGCATTCAAGAATAGGAGAACTTGATAATGACACCGCTGTACTGCTTAAATAGATGTGAACAGGAGGTGTGAAATGCCCAGACAGTTAAAGCAGTGTTCATTTAGTGCGCTGGAGGCAGGTGAATGAGTCAGAGGAGAAACACATGAAAACAAACACTTCAGAGTGCCCACAGCAGAGTCAACATTCTTCTTCTCCAGATGAATTAATGTCTGATTAAGTGAAAATTTCAGACCTAATATGGCATGTAATTGCCCCCATTTTGATCATGTTTGGGTTGAAAACTAAGGATAAAAATATCCGTAAGCAGAGGTCAGATTCAAAGTCAACTTTAGCAGCCTAAGAGCTATACTATAATATCACAGGCGCTGTGATTTGGACAAAGACTTTTCATGGTCAGGGTTAGCAGTAATTTGCAGGGCTGAGTTGAAGTAGGGCCGTCCTGTCGGGGAGGACAGGTCAGGGCCTGGAAATGATAAATCCACTTATGAAAGCAAGACAGACAGGGAGAGGGAGACAGGCGGCTCTGCTCTGTTCTTTTCCACTGACACTCTGCTGCCTTCTGTAGTTTCCGAGCCAAGCTACACCATAGTAATCATTACGAGGAAAGATACGGAGCAGTGGTCACAGCGCTGCAGTGAGCCGACGGTAGCTGGTGAAAGGTCAAACACTGTTGTTACAGTTGCATATAATTGTTCTTTTCTAAATCATTCTTTTCCCACTTGGAGGAAAAGAATCCTGTTTGTACTCATTTTGTGCTCACGGTTGGCTGTCTTGGCTTCAAGTGGAACTTTCCATTATCGATCTGCAAGACTGTAACGTAAGTTTGTCCCCGCCGTGCAGCTCCACACAGCGGAGGAGTTGTCAGCCTCAGTAAAAAGACAGCTGTACTCCATCTAAACTGTTTACTGTCAAATGGACGAGGTCAGGACACCTGGTACACACTGTATGCATCTGTCCCTCTTTCTGGCTCTGTCTGTTACTTTATGACACTCTCCTTTCATCTCTCCCACCCAGAGCTTCATCCTTCTAGCTGTCATGTTCTTCATCTCCTCCCCTCGTATTGAGGTTTACGGGGGAGGGTTCACATGCCACACATTTCTAGGGCTGCAGTGAGAGCTTTGTCATCTATTTTTTATTGCATAGCTTGTATAATCCGTGTCTACATGTGTCCACATCTGGGCATGTTTGAGGTCAAAGCAGCCCAGTGAAACATTTTATGGAAGTGCACACAAAAACAGAATGCTTGAATGTTTACCACACAGCAGACATTCAATCATGTGTAACCTGCTTAGAATAAAATAATCAAAACATTTCATCATGTAACATCTGACACTGATTTCTGAGATTCATCATGCAGTGCATTGTGACAGGAAATGGCGTGTAAAGGATGGCATGTTCCTACCACTGATCATTAGAGTGAAGCTCACTGTGTCCTGTGTGTACATGTGTGTGTATGTGTGTGTACATGGAGTGGATCTTGAATGGTCTCCAAAGCAGCAGCACAGTGTGAGGATAGCTCATAACCCAGAGGCATATTAAATGTTTCATTTTCTCAAATGAAAAGAAGCCTCTGCTGACATGTCAGCTGTGTTAATATTCATCACTGAAGTCCGTTTGGACTTTGATTTGTTGTACCAGAAACCAATACATAGAAAGGCGCAGTAAGACATGCTGATATCCTGGTACCCACCGCTTACTGTCCACTGTCTTCTCATCTCTCAACACACACACACACACACACACTGAGAGATAGTATTTGACCCTAAGCATTGCTTTATCAATTACCAATCTAGGAGACTTATAATAAATTGGCAAAAAGAAATGAAGGATGAGTGGAGATGGTGGATGGACGGGTGGATAATGTTAAAACTGCTCAATCAGAAAAGTCACAACAGAGAGAACAAATTTGACTCTTTGAGGCACCTCTGAAGGTTCTTTAAAGAACCATCTCTGCACTCAGTTCATCAAATAATCCCCAGGAAAGAATCATTTTTTGATGGTTCTTTGAGACACCATTTTTGGTTCCACTTAGCACCTTTATTTTTCTGAGTGTACCATTAAGGCAAGCACTAAAAATGAGAGAATAAGAGGCCAGCAAAAGGTCTACAATGACTAAACCAGACTTCATATCACACACATGCGTGCACACACACACACACACACACACACACACACACACTGCTCCCTCCTGGGATCAATGTGAGCAGCTGTGCTAGCAGTGCAGTTGTAGTAAATCAGAATTTTCTCCTAATTGACCTGCCTGCTTATGTAAAATACATTTCAAAATGAAATAAAAGCCTGAGAAAGAAGAAAAAGTGTTTAAGTCAAATATGCACAAACAACTAAAACAAAACAACAAACCTTAAAAAAGACTGTTGATAAGTGTCTCATATGTAGTTTTGAATGGCATTTCAGAATGGTAAATTTGTTAAAACGTGAATGAATTCCACTTCAGTTCAGTCTAGCTACTTGAAATGTACTGCTGAATTCACTTTTTTGACTTTTATTCATTATGAGTTGTTAGTTAGTATTGTTTTTTCAATTGTTACTGCCTTCACCCTTTTATCCATTGTATCAAGGGCCATAGTTGAAGTTGTTATGTGATTCTCTTCTCTGAGCGTGCTCACTCGCCTGGCTTTGATTGGGTGGAGGGAGAAACACCATAGCAACAGCCAGCTGATGGATTAAAACCCTAATTGGAAGGAGAAGTCACTGTGATTACATGCACATATACACACATATGCACGCACACACACAGTGTCACTTGATTAAAAGGAAGTGGGAGCCAGAAGACACTCACTTTCTCTTTCTGTGTGACAGTGTTACCATTTATGTTACCCCCATATACAGACGCTCAATCACACCGTCACTCGCTCAGCTGCACTGAAGGAATCAAACATGGAGACTTCTCCCCTTGCGACCAGTGTAGTATTAACGAAGGACAGATGCAGAGTTTTCCCCATGCCCCTCCATCATCTGTGTTAATCAGCACCGTGTGGAGCCACTCCACATTCATTACTCCTTGATTAATCCATTAATTATGAGAAAATTCTGTTCGATTGTTGCTACACTTGACAACATGAGTGTGTTTGTGTGTGTGTACATTGGCTTTTTGTACATGTGACTGTGTGCCCTTACATATAGGTTTACATTATGCGTATATGTATGGAAATGTTGGTAGCTATACACATTACTCTTACAGTGTGTGTGTGTGTGTGTGTGTGTGCGTGCGTGCATGCACGCTGAATACATTATTAAGCAAGAGTGGATGTAATTTGTGGTGGGCTAATAGAAAGTGGTCATGCAGGCAGACCTAGCCGTGCATTACAAATCACTACAGCTGGCCTGCTCGTTCCTCAAGGTGACATTCAGCTCTACGTAGTTCACCTGAAAAGGTGTGTGTGAGGGTGTGTATTCTCTGGTTTCACTTTTGTTTTGTTCAGTATACAGACAAAAGAGAAAACCCTTGAAGCCTACATTTTAGAGGGCTGTTTGCTGGAGATTACTTGGAAAATTGTTTTGCTTTTTGTCTTCTTGCTTCTGAGGAATTTAGAATCAGACATGTGAAATAATACAGTTAGCATGGCATTTATTTTAGGAATTCCACCACTAATCTTCCTGCAACTGGTGCATATAATCCGATTTTTTGGATGCATGTCCATTTTTGATGGATTTTCATGTGTTTTCAGTCATTTCTTTGTGATTTCTGCAAGTAATATTTGTTGGGTAAATGTCTCCATGCCCCCCCTGAGAATATTCAGTGCTCCATATTCAGCCTTTTGACTAAGATTGCAGGCCCCTATTGCACTCTTTATGCAATAAATGAACCAGCAGAATAATCAGTCTTCCCATAGTGCTGCTTATCTGAGACTGGATAGCACATAGCAGCAGACAGAGGAAAGTAGCCCAGACATCCTCACATCACCTCTCCGTAACCATGTCCTTCAGCTCCTCCAGGGGAATTCTGAGGTCTCCCCAGGCCTCATAAGATATGCAAC
Source organism: Lates calcarifer (assembly GCF_001640805.2). NCBI lineage: Eukaryota > Metazoa > Chordata > Actinopteri > Centropomidae > Lates > Lates calcarifer. The sequence continues at coordinate 5,928,105 of NC_066850.1, forward strand.
ACCTCTAGCGTGTTCTGGGTCCGCACCGGGGTCTCCTCCCAGTTGGACCTGGCCTCAATACCTCAGCAAAGGCATCCAGAAGGCATCAAATATCTGAACTGGCTTGGCAGGAAAAATAGAAGATCAAATATTCCACTCCACTCAAGTCTTCACCTTGTCTCCAAGGGTGAGCTCAGTCACCCAGAGAAGGAAACAAATTTCAGCTGCTTGTATCCACTCTCAGTCACAACCCAAAACTCATGACCATAGGAGAGGGATGGGATAGAGACAACATGGCACACCCTCAGACTCAGCTCCCTTTTCTCTACAGTCTCAACCCCGACCTCCTCAGCTTGTGGCACCAACTAGAAGGAGGCAATCCACCATTTTCTGGTTCCCTGGCCAGGCTGACCCTCATTCTAACTACTTAACACACCGCCAAGGACTTTCTCTAATATCCAGAATACCTCATTTGGAATTAATATTTGACTAATCTTATCTTCAAGCTATGCATTAGTTCAGATGTATCAGCTGACAGTAAAATCTGCAGCAACTGGAAACAGGAATGATCATAGATTCACACACAGGCCAGAGTCTGTCACTGCTACACATCTTTGATTTTTCTGTCTTCTACTTCTTTTTGTCCATCTCCTCTTTTTTCTTTTCCTCTTCTCCTGTCATCTTTTGCTTTACTCATTCCCTTTCCTTCTCTTGATCCTACTCCTTTAGCACCCTGTTTTCTCTCTCTTTTTCCCATCTCTCTCTCTAGCGGTGGATTATTTTTGGGCTGCCTGGTTAATTTCAGTAGGAAGTCAAGCTCAGTGCCAAGGAAAGTGGAACGCATATAGAGAAGCCAAAAGACAAACAGAGACATCAAACAGCTTCTCGTCTTTTTTCAGCCTCTCAGCAAGACACTGCGTGAATCTTTGTCTCCATTATATGTGTGTGTGTGTGTGTGAAAGTTTTTTGTGTGTAGCTAAATAATGTGATAAAATTCTCTCCTCCTCTCCTCTTCTCTCCTCTCCTAAAAATTACCCTTCGATGACATAGATTCAAGCTCAAGTATCTGAAAAACTCACAGACCCTTTCGCCAAAATAAAAGCCTGCATCACATGAGTCAGTAGGCAGAACTGCAGCAAGGTCGCCTGGTAGGTCTATCCTGTCCACCCAGGCAACTTCCGTCCCAGCATCAGTTAATGTGTCCATCAACCACTGTGCGACACATGTGAGTGTCCTTGAGCAAGACACACTGACATGCTGCTTAATCACTGTTATTTTTTGGACAGGAGCGTCAATTAAATGCCTCAAATTGAACAACAGTTTTATCGCCTCACCAGAATTGATTTTCTTTTTTCTTCTTTTGTCGGGCAGCACCAAACTTTGGAATGGAAGGGATGTGTGTGTTAAATAATTCAGCTGGCAGCAGGCCTGATGCTGATGAATATCAGTGATCCAGTCAACAGTTAGCCTTTAGAGTCTGAGAGCCAGAGTGGAGACAGCAGATTATACTGTATTACAGGCAAAGAGGATGATGGCAAGTATTAATTTAATAACAGCTAATGGAAAGATGGCATGTGTATGTGGAGTGTCTGAGAACGTGAATGCTGTTTGTGTGGATTTATCATGTGTACATGTGTCCTTTGTATGTCCGTGGGCAATGTGTGTGTTTGTGTGCACGTGTGTGTTTATTCCCTGCTGGTTAATGCTAGCTCTGCTTACGGCTGTGGCTCAGCGTGAGTAAGATTTACTCTGTGCTGCGCTGACTTAGCTTATTACTGATTCTGTGAATGTGTGTGTGTTTGAGTGTGTGCGTGCATGTGTGTATGTACTTGTGTTCGTGTGTGTGTGTGAGTGACAGCCACAGGTTACACTTTAGATGGTCTCCGCATGAAGGCGGCACATGATCAGCTTAGGGGACAATACGCTGCAGGACACACACACACACACACACACACACACACACACACACAGGTGTTAATATCCTCTTGGGCAGGTCTGACTCACACAGTCTACTCTCTCTCTCTTTAACTTGGTGACTCACAGAGAGGTAGATTGCCTTCAGGTGTCAATGTAAGATGAATAATTCACCCTAAGGACCCTTTGCCCTACTCTCCCTCCCTCCCTCTCGCTCTCACTCTCTCTCTGCCCCCCCCCCCCAGACTGGCTCGCTCTTATTTTTCATCCTTTCTCCTCCTCTTGTAATTAGTCTCTGTGTGTGAGAGAAGTGGCAGCATATGTTGCACTGAATCAGACAGGGAGAGGCAGGGAGAAAGAGAGCGATAGAGAGATATAAGAAAGGGAAAGCATAGATTGTCAATCAGTGAGAGAAAACATGGAGAGACAGAGTGATATTAGATGGAAATCTGGAGGACAAAATAAGTGACAATATGAGTTCCAGGGTGACAAGAATGGAGAGTGGCTTCATGGGGTGTGTGCAAAGCAGGTGACAGCACACAGAGAAAGTTTGCCCTTTTTTTTCTTTTGCCCATGAGTAAGGTCTGTCAGCCAGCAGAAGCTGGTCACCAAGACAAACAAAAAACAATTCAGTCTCCCTGTTTCCTCAGTGCCAAGATACAGGAAGGGCTAAAGTACAGAAAATTAACAACTGAGCCAGCAAGTTATGTTTGGATGGTTGTCAAAGAACACATTTACAGTCATACCTGGGCAGCAAAGCAGCTGGATGCATTTGGAATTCTTAAGTCACACTTAATGCTTGAGTCTTGGAAGAGAAAAAGACATTCTTGCCCCCATATGCAGGATTTACAGTCGTAGTTGAACTGAGTTTGGACCGGTAGTGACACAATGTCAAACAACACAACATCTTCCAAGGATCAATTGGGCAGGAGGTGCGGTATCAATGAATATAAGGAAATGGGGGCACATTTTAAGGCTTCAAGCTTTTATCACCCCAACCCCCACCCCTTCAGTGGTTGACAGAAAGGAAGGAGAGAGAGGCGTTGAGGCGTTAAGTTACATTAATTTCATTTGTGGCCACAAGTCTAGTTTTGGCACTTTTATTCATCCATGGAAGGTTTTTGAAATCACACAGGCTCATTTTCCCACTTCACACAACTACACACATTGACACCTGTGAGCTTCTGTTGTGCTTGCTTTGTGGTGCGATTAGTGGATGCACTATGCATATCTGGTGTTGGCAAGTTGACCATATTAGCAGTCTTGCAGCTTCCCTGCTCACTCATTGTAAGTCATTGTGGATATAAGCATGAGCTAAATATTGAAAATTCTAAAGCTGAATACCCAGAGGAAGCCATGATGCCAAACAGGGCTGACATCTATTATTCCCTCTAACTCCACTTCACATGCCAGGATTTTATACCTTCACAGATCACAAGTATCATTTTCCTGCGTTTTGACTGGTCTGCTTGTCTATTCAGCATGATCTGCTGTGCTTCTGTTCCCATTTTGTGTTCTTAATGCATCAATAAAATGTCAAATATGAAAGTAAAGATGAGATAAAAATATCTGTTTGGACAACTTAAGATTCTATTTCAGTCAGTTTGAATTTCATCTTAGCTTTGAAACAGCTTGAAAAGCCTGTTCTGTCATTTTCTCTTCCTTAGCCACTCAAGGATCACCTCGAAACGAAAGCCTTTTCTCTTCCCATCAGACCTTGGATACTCAAAGATATTTACTTTATTGTGAATCCAGAGCAGTACAAAGCATTGTAGTGGGATAACAGCCATGCAAAAGACAGAAAAATGGCAGAAAAAGAAGGAGACAGAGTAGGCATTAAAGCACAGGAAAGAAAAACATATCTAGAGCAAAGTAAAAAGAAAAACTGACACAAATAAAGATTGTTCATTGTCAGCATCCTTCCATACGACTTCTCGATTTCTCCTCATTTTGTCAGTGAGTTCACTCAGTTCACTTCCTGCCTGATGAGGTCACATCCTCCCTACTCTGACATGATTGGGTGAACAGGTTCCATCCTTTCCTACCACCACACACACACGTACACACACACACTCTCTCTCTCTTGCTCTCTTTCTCTCTCTCTTTCCTTACCCTTTTTTCCACCAGTGTCCAAAAATACCTTTAAAACCAATTAGTGGAATTAATTTCACTTATAGCAAGTTAATTATTTTGTGATGGATCGCAAAAGGGAGGAGGTGAGGAAGAAACAGAGGAGAGGAGGACAATGAAAAGAGCAGAGGAACCTGAGAAGAGTCCTCAGGGGAGAGCTAAACTTAGTCTCTCTTTTCAGTCTTTCTGTCGCTCTTCCGCTTGTGCTTTATCCAACTGTTTGTCTCTGTTTCTGCCTGTCTGTCGTTTGTCTATCTCCTATTCTCTCTATTGCCCTGCCTTTTTTCGCTGTTGCCGTCCAATTTGGTGAAACACACAGCAAATTATTGTTAACTCACAGCAGCAAAGCTAATTATTCGTTGCTTGTTAATGAGACATTAGGAGTGACTTTACAAGAGGTCCAGACAGGGGTTTAGCTGCAGGACAAAGACCAACACTGTATTAAACTGGACCCTGTCTAAAGCTGTCAAATATTGCATTATATTTAGCAAAATGTAAGATATGTGCTGGTGATGCAATGTGTTTGAGAGTGCTAACTATCTTGTATGTTGCACTTTTACATTGATTTTTAACTGTACTGAGTTTTACAAAACATGTGTTTGTGTGTGTGTGTGTGTGTGTGTGTGTGTGTGTGTGTGTGTGTGTGTGTGTGGCAGACAGCACCACAGGTCATAGTCAATACATCACTACTGATCTGAGGAGAGGATGCTGAGGTTTAGAGGTCAGAGGCCACAGTGGGTGTCGTGGTCTAGTGCCATATGTTCTTTCATGATTATGGTGACCACACACAAACACACACTGTTTGGCGGATGGTGGGTGAGAGGATCTCTTCAGAAGTTTTTGAATTTCCCCACTCTGTCCCCATCTGAACCTTATTTAAAAGCCTTGCAGTAATGCCAAGCCAAACTTTTCTGGCCGGTGAGCTCTTCGATCAGCTTGCTCCCGTGCCGCGACAAAACCGGTGACCTGTGTATGCTTCATCCACTGCTTTACAATGATGTCAGGATGATGCTGAGCAAGCTTACGCTTTCCACTAAAACATATTTAATGTGCTAAAGCCTTTTGCACAAGACAAGAGCAGATAAATGCTGCACACACAGAGGTCAAAGGCAACCAATCTTAGAGTGTATTCTTTGAACAGAGGAGAGAAGTATCTTGAATGGAAAGGCCATTATGCTGTAAAAAAAAAAAGACTTATGCAATGGTTCAGTCTGGGCTCTTGGATATACAGCAAGCTTTATGCTTTCTTCTTTTATGTGCTTTGTGCTTCTACTGAATCATTGCCATCAATTCTATTTTATTCAGTTCTATTGATCTCATCAAGTAACTGAAGTTCTCTTCTCTTCTCTTCTCTTCTCTTCTCTTCTCTTCTCTTCTCTTCTCTTCTCTTCTCTTCTCCAACCATTAGTATCCACAGTAGTCTGTGGTTTTCCCTGATTTTCCCTCTCTCCCCCCTCCCACCCTTGCAGTCTGGGAAAACTTCCAGCTCAAAATGCCACATGGCTTCCCAGTATTCCAAATTATTCCGACTGGAAGTGTCGAATTCCAGTGGAAATGCAGTTCAGTCATACCATTACTGCTTTGGTCTGAGGATTGCCTCTGGGAAACACTTTAGCCTGTGCGTGCATGTGTGTGTGTGTGTGTGTGTGTGTGTGTGTGTGTGTGTGTGTCAAGGACAAAAACACAAAAGCAGAGAGTGGTATAAACTTTAAACACACACATAGGCCTCTCTACACAGTGAGGAAAGCATGTGTGCGATGGCTGAGCTGATGGCACTTGAGTCTAAATGTTTACAATGGGACCCTTTGGTTATGAAAGGAGGAATGCAGGAGAGAAAGAAGTCTGTTCGTGGCCAGCTATCTAATAGCTTTATGACTCAGAAGTACTGGCAGTCATGAGGTACAATTGTTCTGTGTGTGTGTGTGTGTGTCTGTGTGTGTTACAGTCAAGTCTTTGCACATGAGCGGTAAATGAGAAGTCACTTGTTGTTTATTGAAACATCAAACCTCCGAACCACTTAGCCACACACACATACACAGCTCTCACTGACACATTGTGGTTTTCTTCTCTTGTCCCAGAATACCATGAAAATGTGGAGACACAGGGACAAACACATACACACCCCTTCAGGCAGGGGGTATTTTGCCTTGGCCCTCAACTCCGTGTGTGTTGAAAGTGCTCCAAAGAGACTCTTTTCATACCAAGATGATCTGCTCACCCTGAACTGTAGTATGCTATTGCACAAGCCTGCGCACCCACCTCACTAGGAACAAGCAAAGACCCTCTGCACTCTGTGTGTGTGTGTGTGTGTCATGTTGTAAAAAAAAGTGAGTAATCATTTACCGCTCATGGCATTCTGAGTGCATGTGTTTTCCTTTGAATTCACTCAGATATGTTTGGTGTTTATAGTTCAATAAAGCATCACTTACAGTAAATGGTTTATATGATGTGGAGTAGTGAAGACACTACAGCACCTTAAACAGTTAATTTTGTTCATTATGATGTTATGTTGTTTTTCTTTTAGCTTGAGTGAATTGTTTTCTTTTTATGCACCATTACATAATTTCTCCTGAAGACTTTTGAGCAAACAATGCCATTTTCAGCATACAGAACATGTTGTATACAAAACAGGATGTGTTTGTGTGAAGTATTCCTGTAAATGACAGAGAACAATTAGTCACGTTCTTTTAAAACCTGACAAATAAGATGTTATTTCTATCTCTGCGTGTGTGTGTGGTCCTGGAAATACAACGTGTGCTGGAGGCAACATTACTACCATGTAAAATCTGAGAAAAAGAAACCAGCACACACATGATCTCAACCAAACATTTTAATTACACAGTGGGAGGAGTCAGTTTGGTTCCGCTGCTCTAACTGTGTTAAAGAAAAGAAGACAGTGTGACACAAAAAAGAGAGAAAAAAAAGAGAGGAAGTGAATTGGAGAGAGGGAGAGAATAAGAGAAAGCGAAAAAAAAAAGGGAAAGTTAGATGTGCGGCGAAAAAAAATGATGCTACTGGAGTGCTTGAGGATGACTCATCCATAAGCTAGTGATGCCTCATGGACACACACACACATACACAAATACACACAGAATCGTGAATGCTAAGGCACACATACACACAAGTATTTAGTCACACGGTTGAACACATACATAAACACACACACCAGTACACCAGTCATCCATTAGTCTTGTACTGATTCAGTGAGACATGCATGTTGGTTCAGCAGCTTGTTCCTAATGAGCCAAAATGGCCGCTGCCGCGCCGCAGTTTCCAGGCCAGAGCAGGGAAACGGCCCCAGGGGCAGAGAAACTGGGCGAGAGGAAGGATCAGAGGGGCTGGATTTAAATGGAGCTCATTAGCTCATGGTAGCCATTAGAGGTCCCTGCACACTGAGGAGAAACACACACACACACAGGCATGCATGCAAACACACATGAACTGTCTTGCGTATATATGTGCGCAGTATGGGTACACATGAGCGCTTCTCAGTTTTTTATTTTATTTTATTTTTTTACATAAAACAAGGTAAGAACACATGCAAGTGCAGGACAGAAAGAGGAAGAGAAAGTCAAAGGAATGGGGAAACAGAGAAAGTGAGTTTTGGTTGGATGGGACGACTGGCAAGGTAGCAAGCACTGCAGATGGCAGAGAGACTCGCATGTGAGTGTGTGTGTGTGTGTGTGTGTGTGTGTGTGTGTGTGTGATTTTTGCCAGTCGTACCCCCTTCCCTGCCTTCCCTGCTTGTCCTCCCACTCAACATATGTCCTCCTCTCCTCTCCTCCTCTCCTCATCCCTAATCCCTCTAATCATCATATATTTCGTTGTGTCATTTCTACCAGCTATCTGTGTGAATGTAAACGTGGGTGGCGCGCGTTTGTGTCGCAGAGAGTGCCCTTTGTGCTCCACTTCTGATGTATTTATATCCATAAACACACACATACGCATGCTGTGCCTTTTTTCACTCTGCAGCCAAACTCTCATCAAAGGGGTGTTTGATTTCTTCTTCTGTTGCCCAGGCCCCACATGTCCCAGTAGGGTGGTGGGTATAAAGAGCAGGGAGGGGCCGAGGCATAAACCAGCACCCACTAAGCCTCAGAGCTATAAATCTGCAAAAAACCTATTAGACACTTTGTATTTGTCTGTCAAACATTTAGCTAATCTTTGTCAAGGAATTTCACATGAGATTTGTCATGTGTCGAGTCGACTTTGTCAGGATTTGTGGAAATGCAAATTGTTCACTGGTGAAATGCTAAAACAGAATAAAACACTTAAGATCTTTGAGGAGTTTTTCACTGCATTTGTTACATTTTTTAATATGGTGAGCCAGTTTTGTTTTTGACTAACTGTAGACGATGACGTAGATGTGTCAAGCTATCTGGCTAACTGGCAGGAAGGAGGTGGCAGTACATACAGTATGTACACATTGTGCTGATTTAAGAGGAGGGTTTGGAGTTAAACCCACCATTTAAGCTGTTGGAAACTTTTTGGCACACATCTTAACCATCAAGCCAAGGCAGGGAAGGGGGTACGACTGGCAAAAATCACAGGATTCCCCATCAAAAAATGTCTTAAGAAGCCTTTTTATAGTGATGACCGGCCCAGAGAGTGGGCAGCTCAGTTCGTGTCAGTGAGGGTTTAAACTTGGCTGTGTCTCAGAACTTGCACTCAACATGCTCTCATACCCCAAGTTGGAGCCTTTTGAGTGATTTAGATTGACACATTTAGCTGGTAAATAAGAAATCCAGTTGCTGTTGCCTCTTGACCATCAATTCAAATGCATATATGTATGTGTTATACCCACTATCAACCTGTGTGCTACCTGTTCTTTTAAAAATACTGTACTGCCTTTTTTTCACACTCTGTTGCACAACTTAAATTAAAAAGGTGCTCAGTTCCTACCACTGTTCCCATGGCCCCACCTCTCCTGATGGGGGATGTGCAGGGTAGGTAAGACCTGAGTCATAAACCTAACGCTCCCTCTGAGACCGTGGCGATGCCAGACTGTCGAGCTAAAGTATGAGAGTACATTCATTAGCGTTTTATTGCTTTGTAGTCTCCTCAATTAATCACAGGCGTGCACACAGACGCGCACACACTTTTTTTTTTTTTTTACAATTCTAAACACAAAAATTACTGGCAGAGCAGAGATATGCATTGTGTGTGTCGTCTTCACTTAGACACACAAAGACATTACAACACACGTACTTCATTTGATTGCTCCCTGATGTGTTGTACTTCAAGACCACAACTTCTCTCCAGGTCCATATATCTGCTCCTGTGAGATTACACACACACACACACACACACACACACACACACACACTCTCACACTCACATATAATGTATTTGTACCTCCTGTGAGGACACTTATTGACTCAACAGTAAAATGGCGTCACCTCGGCTCCCCTCTTCTCTGCTGATGAAGGTTTTATTGAAGGAATCTTAATAGTGGTTAATTGTAGTCTCATTTGTAGTTTCAGGGCCATCTGTATTTGTGGTTGATCTGCTGATAATGACAAGTGTTCCAAGAGGAATTTTATGGTGTGTTCTTCTTAATGACTTTAGTAGCAGTCCAAAGTTACTAACCATTTTACAACACTTTTGATTTGCAACAGCAATATTCTTCCTTTATCTTTTTTCCATAATTAATTTCACAATTCAAACTACCTATGTGCAGTTTCACTTACCTCCTTTTTCTTTTCTTTTTTTTTCACTTAAAAAAATCCAGTCTAGTATTCACAAGCCCATCTTTCATTCCAGTCCTGTTTTAAAACCACAAAAGGGCTGGATACAAATAAATAAATTAGCCTCTTTTACCCTTGTTTCTTGTTCTTCTTCTGGTTGCTCAATCTTTTGATCCCTCAGAATAAGGTACTGTTACTTGGATGAGGCTAATTATAATCAGGTATTGAATGATCAAAAATTGGAGTGGACAGAATTTGTCAACACAAACACGAATGAAAAAAGAAACAGACTTTAATGGAAGGTCTTTAGATTTAACTTTTGGCAGGGCAGAGTTACAGAATCAGCATATTTCTTTGCCACCAAGAAATATGGTGGCAAAAAGAAGCTCTTGATGGTATGTGGCCTGTGAGACAGAACAGACAGCAGACTGTACCACAGCTTCATGTTCAGTACATTCAGTTGCTCTGTATATCCATTATGGCAGCATAGAGGTGAACTGATAGTAACCAGTACATCATGATGTGGTCACACAGAGCATTATGAAATATGAACAAACAGTAATTTGCATGATGGTGTGAGAGGATAGCCCAGGAGCTAACAGCTAATCATGTGGCCCAGTATCAGCGTTGATGACTTGAGCATTTTTGGATATTTCAGACACGAGTGAGGGTGTGATAAAAATGCGGGGGTATTTAAACAGGAGCGTGAAACACGCGAGGAGAATGCAATACAAGGAATTTAGTTATTTTTGATTTTCTGGATGTTCACCTCAGAGCTTAATTAATGATAGGTCAAAGGCCAGGGACTGAATACTGTGTGTGCGCCTATCATCTGATTAGTGCTGACTCTTGTTACATGATGTTGTGTGAGCCTACACTGTTGTACTGCTGCTTAACTAGGCCATAATGGAGATTCAGGTCTCAGCAATAATACTGTTGCGAAGGTCATGATAATATATTTTAAAGCCAACTTTGTCATCTTTATTAATGGCACAGTATCAGTGACTCAGCTTAGTATAGAAAAAAAGATAATATAGACTTGAAATATTTAACCACTCAATACTTGTTTAGTTCTGTTGAGTATAAAAGACATTTTGCATTATGTGTCAATACAGTATATTTCTAATACAGCAACTGTGCATCATTAATTGCTTACTATTTTATCCCCACATTAGCTTACCCAAAATATCATATTTCCTAGGTATTTTGTGTTTTATCTGGTGTTTCTGTGCCAGTTGTGGGGCTGTGGGGATTTGTGTATTGCAGCTGTGTACAGTGTGGTTTTGTTAGCAGAGCACACAAAGTCATTAAAAGGACAAACACAAAATCATTCTGCTGTAGGGTTTTTTTTTCTCACAAAGCTTAATGTCTAAATTTGCATTTCATGTGGAAATAGCTTTATATTATGAGGTTATGGTTGATATTATTAAAGCTGTGTTGAGAATTGTTTATTAATGGTGCTATGTTAAACAAGTAGCTGTGTTTTTCCGGCTCAGACTCCTCCTGTGGGGCCTGTTAAAGTTCAGGAGCCGGCAGTCTAGTCTCTAATAGTCAGAGGGAGAATGCCAGAGGGACTCTAACCTCCTGAGCATCCCAAACAAGCTCAAAGAAATCATATGCACATTGTTTATATATGTTTGTAATACTGTGGGAAAACAATCAGATTTGGCTCTAAATAGAAACGTAAAAAATAGCAGACTGGGTGTGATGCTGTGAAATATTAATTTGTTGCCCCTAAGATAAACACATAATATTGATTTTGACTTGTTTTGGCCTAGCTAACAAAAGCAAAGTTTCCCATAGGAGGCAGCAGAAATTAAAAATACCCTGGTTTTGTGTATCAGAGAACAGTAATGTTTGAATTTCCCCTTTTTTCCTCTAAATAAATATAAATCTCCCTCTGAAACTTCCATTTTGCCATCTGTCAACAGTTAAGGCAGCCAAATATACATGAAAGATACAAAGTCAATATGGCTGACATCATAACAGGCTGACAAAAATATATATTACACATTCGAATGTGCTTCCCAGCAACAGCCTCTGTGAGTGTGTTATGACTGTGTACTCCAGAACCACATATCTGAGTTATGTATACAGGCTGTAGCATGTCTGCAGTTTATTTCTGTCATCTAGAGCCATGCACAACTGCTATTTCAGTTGGAATCAGAAGAGCATTAGCACACCAGCATCAAAGAACAGCAAAAGCTCTGCTCAAACTTAACAAATTGTTTTATTATCTTTTATTACTTCACTCTCTCACACATAAAGATCTCTCTCTGTGAAATTAAATGAGACCAATGAAGGTGAAAAGTATTGAATGCAGACACTTTTTTTTTTTTATTTTGTTAGTGGGTTAAATGTATTTCCCTTTTTTTGTCTAGGGAAAGTAGTTTTTAAGAATGTTCACTACTTTTTCATCAATGCTCTGTTTCACATTAATGCAGCCCCACACACTCCCTCCTGGCAGCTGCCCAGTTTAACCACAGTCTCCTACTGCTGGCAGCTGGATGATCCCAGTGGAGCAAAATGAGGGTTACATTCCCTGTGCAAGGGCATTAGGGGAGTGTTAGTCAGTCACTTTCTCCATGCAGATTTTACTTTTCTATTGTAGTGTTTTTAAAGGTCTGACCTTTACATCTCCACTTAAACCTTTTGATGACCCTGTAGCAGCTGTCACAGTCAGTAGCAATGCGCTTTGTTCGCGGCTGCAGTCTTTTTAAAAGAGTGAAGTTGATGAAGTCCTGCTGACGTACTTGGCAAAGACTGTAAACTAGCCAACAGAGCAGGAAAGCAGAGAAACAACCTTGAAAGTGAGATGTTTTTTCGTAGATTCTGATTTTTGTTTGCTGTTCTAAAAAAAATGCCACAGTGCATTTGCTTGTTTCTTTGTTTCTTTTGACATGAGGAAACAAGCGGGTAGCTTGTTGACAGGGATGGAAACAGGGTCCCACAGACAGAAAGTGCATAGTTCCAACAGATGGGTGGAACAGTCACTAAACTGAGACAAAAATACAAAATTTACTTTGTTTGAACTGTAACAGTAGGGATTTTTGACATGATTCATCTGTGTATCAGTGTGGCCAAAGGGAATTTTGATTGAGAACATACTTGTAGTTCTGCACTCATTTTTACAGGTTGGATCATATGCAGGCTCAACACACAGCACACAGTCACACCTACTGTATATGCAAAGGGTCTTTTCCTGTTTTGCCATTAGATGAGCTCATCTATTAATACATAATTAGTTTAATATAGGCCACTGCTGGCAATGATAAGCCTTAGCGATGGTAACCCATCCACTGTGAAGGTTTATTTAAAGTGTACTGGAGCATGTTCATTTCAACAGGAATGGCAGAGTAATATAAATTGAGAGGAAAAGTTGGAATATTTTCAGACTCATTTTTGTTTCCATATTTTACCATCAAATGTTGTGTTTACAAGTCGACTTAAGGAAACAAACAATTGAGCGTGCAGACGATGGCTTGGTTTGCTGCCAAAACTGCACCATTAGCAGCCAAAGCAGACATCCATCAGTGTTTGGATTCTGGCTGGTGATATTTTCAAAGCCTGGCAGTAGAATCGATACAAATGCAACAATGCAACAATCAAACTAGAAGTGAAAACAAATTAGATGTGGCAATATTTTTTGGTTAAAGGTCACTTTTGTCTTATGATTTCATGTGGAGAAGGCAATGGAGACAGAAACTATAACCAGGAAGTGGGAGAGACGGTTGACTGAGTAATGTATCCACATGTGGACAGTAATATGTGGGAGCAGATTTGTTCAGATACTGTGTTGCAGTAATGTGAAAAGTTACATACTTTAATAATTGTATTATTATTTGTAATCGTAATTGTTTGAAATGATGCATAATCTATGTGCACTATGTCCTTGTTCATATCTTCTCAGGGCAGTTTACATGACATTAAAGAAAAGCTGAGCACCATAAAGAGTGTTTGCTACTTAATTGTCTGCACTTCATTGCCTTGTCTTGTATAAAAACACCATCTACCAGACACCTACAGTTTATGTATAAGGCTAAAACATTCCAGACACTGGCTGATTCTGTACTGTACAGGTGGTCATAAGCAGCTCAACTGGTTTTGCATCACAATGACCTTGCCAAGGTTAGAGGTTCCATTCAGTGGGACTACACGTACAGAAAATGTATGCAATTACTTTGCCACAGGGCACTTTGGATGAAAGCATTGTCTGAATGGCATATACTATACATTATAGGAGCCCATTGTGCCCTTTACTAATGTAAAGGACAGATGTGGAGAGGGAGAGGGAGAAGGACAAGCAGACAAAGACAGGAGAGAAAGAAAAGAAAAATGACAGAATAAGAAGAATAAGAAAGGGAGAAAGTGATTGTAGCAAGATTCAAGAAATTCAAACATTAAACATGAATTAACAAACAATACATGTCTCCTCCGGACCCATCACTAATAAATACTGTATGTCAGCTAACCTAAATCTGTATCTCACAAGCAAAACACAGTAGCCAGATATATCATTTTCCTAAAGTCTGGGAAATGTAGGCACTTTGATGTTGTAAATTATTCTTATAGCTCAAAGAGCCCTCATGATGCAGAGACAGAAGCTGTTTGTATTGTTTCAGTGAAAGTAAACTGGATAAAGGTGCCAGCCAAATGGTTAATTTGTACAATACAAAGACAGAGAACCCAAAAGATATCACGAACATAACATTAGATGTAAGGAATGACGCACAGAGAGAGACAGGTAGAGAGACAGTTTGTAACTGGGTTACTCTGGCCTCACATCTCTCCACTGCAGATGAATATTAAATAAGTGGTTATTAATATCTGCTGCCTGCACTGTGTGTGTGAATATGTGTGTATGCGAGGTCGGCACGGAGGCGCAGTGTGAACAAGCTTTCCTCCTCCTCTTGCTTCTCCTCCTTCTCCTCCTCTTCCACACAACCTGTATCTCCATCACTTTTTGCTCTTCTTTCCTCCTCCTCATGCTCACCCTGACTTCTCTCTTTTTTGTGAGTTCTTTGTTTTTCTCTTCCTCTTTTTATCTGTCTATCTCACTGGCCTCACCCCCGCATTCATTCTCCCTGTCTATCACAGCTCCTTATGTTCAGGGAGGAATGCGGATGCCATTGCTGGCATTGGTTTTGTGATAAATCAAAGCTCAGTGACTTCATTTTCAGCTGGTGTGTTAGCAATTTGATACATGTCTCCATTAGATTTATATAAAGAAGTAAATGTATCAATCATTTTTGTGCAGTAAATTGAGGCATAACTGTCAAATTCTGGTTATACAGTAACAGCAATAGATTAGAATGAGACTCCTGCCAAGCTGCTTGTGCTAAGAACTGACAATGAAACCAGTATTGCCACAGATGCAACATTAAAGAGACTTTTCCCCTTTTCACGATGGCAATTAGCAGTCAGATCCAGCTAATCAGACTTGTGGACACACTTATTCATACGTTCAAAAAGTCCATTCACAAACTTGCTCACACAACAGCTCTGAAAAAGCAACTCTGCAGCCTAAAAATTATGTATATGCATTTGCACAAACAATGTGTAAAAATGTTAAGTTGTAGCTTTATGTTGGGTTGCCAAACCACAGTGTTTCATTTCTACACTTCAGTTATTGTATGGATCAAACAGACATGATATAATGTGTTAATTTGTGAGCTTGGTAGGTGCAGGACAGAGCTAGGCTAACTTTTCTGCCCCATTCCATTTTTATTTTAAGCTAAGTAACCACCTACTGACAGTAGCTTCATATCCATCATAGCTTCATATCCGTCGTAGTCCTGCACTTCCCCATTTAACTTCTTATGTGTAAGTTTTAAGTGTTTAGGGATTTGACTAGCAAAATATAATCAGGTACTACAGTATACAGTATGTTTCAAATAAAATCATATTTCAACTTCAAAAACATATTTTGATCAAGAAAAATCATCTGGAAACTGGACACTTCACTTTGTCAGGAAAAAATAAGATCTTGTTGGATTTGGCTCAGACTATTCAGCTAGCCAGCCAAGGGCCTGATTTGACTTTACTTCTCCTCTACTTCCAAACAGCTTAAAACCTTCAATGTAATATGTCATTGTTTTAACAATTGTCATTCGAATAGGGCTACATGACAAATTAAATATATTTTATTGTCCCTTTGAGCTGCCTTGATTAATTTCCTTAAAAACCACCATTTGGAGGATTTTTAAATGATGAATCACACTGTGAAAAATCCAGGAAAAAATGACATAAGCTGCATATGAACCAAAGAACAACAAACCATGCAACTTCAGAGGGCAATAAAAATTCTAGCATTTGAACTCTAGCTTCACAATTTGATTTTGGCTGGGGCTACAGTCCCACTTAACCAACCACCTTGACTTTTTAGCATTACATTATTTTCTTGGCAGAAAGTTGCAAATTCATATGGATGACTCCCTTTTTTTGTCCAATGCCTCAAAGACATACCGTCTATCCTCCCTGGCCTCCTGAGAGTAGAAGACAACAACCAATCAGTGCCCCAGAATCATGATTGACAGCTTTAGGGCTGGGCCCCACGGTAATAAACCAGAAAGTCCAGATGACAGTGAGCAATGTGCTGCTGAATACTGAGCATGGGGGCATAATTCATAAAATACGTATTCCCTTGCCATGTTACTGTCATATCTATCTCATGTGTGGAAGAGTGCGTACACACACACATGCTCTCATTTCCCCTCCACTTCAGTTCCCACTTCAGATAGTATGTTACAGTTTAATGAATAAATCCATGTACGATAGGGTTTTTATATTCAGAGCTTGCTGCGATGAAAAGTGCAAGAACAGCAAGGAGGTTCTCACAAAAAATGAATGTTTAGCACTACAAGTACCTGTAGATATTTTGCTGTTAAAATGACCTCATTTATAACAAAAAATATAAATGTATCCTGTTGAGGTGTGTTTTTGTTGACAGGACAAAAACAACCTCAGCTGTAACAGGCAGAGGTGTGTTCACTGCTCCATAGTATTCAGATAAATGGGAGGCACTTTATTTTCAATGTACAGTAAATGAGCAGGAATTTCCCATGACAACAGGCAAGTTTTCAGTTTGTTTGGTTGTCATATTTGTTTAGACAGCATCTTTAGTCTGATCATGTGATTTGCCACTTCATGCATAAACTGCTCGTATGTCATGCTCATGCTGTGTGGATTTTGTGTGTGTGTGTGTATACACACTTCACTTCTGTGTTTTATACTGTAATCATCTGTTTCAGGGGTCACAGATCAAGGGGAGCAGGTGTGTGTCTGTGTGTCTTTCGTGGGAGCAGGTGTATGTGTGCGCACGCATGTGAGCTTGTATGTCTGTGCATGCGTGTGCATCGAGGGGAGCAGGTGTGTCTGTGTGTGCTCACTCAGCCAGATAATGGGCACATATGGACAGAGCAAGAGAGAGAGACAAATGAGAGACGCGCGCACACACATATTCACACACATAGGCACACACAGGGTATGGAGCGTACAAAATATATGTGCATGGACACAATTGATACAGAAGCACTCTTGCTCTTCATTTGGGTTTGTGAATGTGTGTATGTATGTGTGTGAGACAGAGACAGAGAGAGAGAGAGTGATTGTGAGTGAGTGGATGACACATAAATTGGATAAAAATAGTATTAGGCTTACAACCGGTATTTATGATGACAATGATAATGAGGGTTAAGCATGATGGGATGTCATATAAGCCCTGAAAAACATTGAAGCAATGGTAATCACAGTTTTTATACCAAAAATTGAAACAAGAGTTCACCTCCATTATTCTGTTTTATGTCGAATGTTTTATACTAAATCAGAGTTGTTAGCGAGGAAGCAGCGGTCTTGTGGGTCAGATTGGCAAAAGACTGGCCGCTGTTCTCAGTTATAGAGATGGTTGAGAGCAAGAGAGAAAGAGAGAGAGAGAATAATTGTCAGCTATTTGAAAATGACAGAGAGGGAAGTGATGGGAGAAAGAGTGAGAGGCAGTGAGGCAAGAGAGATAGAGAAAAATGGAGAGATGAGGAGGGGCAGATTGATGGAGGAGAGGAGGAAGGGTGTGCGGCTGAAAATGAACTTGTCCTGCTGGGGAGCCAATGGAGGGAGTGACAGCTCTATAGATTAGGGAGAAAAGAGAGGGGGGAGGAGGGGGAGAATGGAGGGAGGGAAGGAGGGTTAATAGGTATGGAGGGATGAAGAGGGGATAGCTGTGGGTAGGG